>NW_027507903.1:586936315-587088656 GCF_037356315.1 Lithobates pipiens
TATTTTGGACAAGAAGACCTGGCTTGGCCTTCAGTGGGGTTAAGGTCAGGGCTCAGTGTAGGCTGTTTGAGTTCCTTCACACTACAATAGGAAAACCATGTTTCAGAGTTAGTAAGGTTGAATAAAGACACCAGTCCATCCAGTGTAACTTGAGTGAGTGTCTACAATTGTCCCTATCCCTGTACATTGCACACTCACATCGGTCCCTACCCTCAAGGAGCCACAATCCAAGGTCCCCATTCATATACTAGGGCCAATTTTGGACAGAAGCCAATTAACCTACCAACATGTCTTTGGAGTGTGGGAGGAAACCAGAGTACCTGGAGGAAGCCCATGCAGGCACAGGGAGAACATGCAAACTCCAGGCAGGTAGTGTCATGGTTGGGATTCGAACCAGCGACCCTTCTTACTACTAGGTGATGTGTTTGTGTAGGGGGGGGGTTATGCAGGGAAAAAAAGGGCCTGCTACAAGCCTGAAAATGCAGTTGTCTAATGTCTTTGTCTGGTCTAGTATTAGCAGTACTCCTCCCTCGAAACAGCTGACCTTAATCATCTGGAGGGTTGTCTGTATACTTTTGACCATATAGGGAGGTGCGATGGTCAGGTGTCCACAAACCTTTAGCCATAAAGTGTACGTTTGTTTTTTAACCACTTTAATACCAGGCACTTTCACCCCCTTTCCTCCCCAGGCCAATTTTTAGTGCTGTTGCACTGACAATTGTACAGTCATGTAACAGTGTACCCAAACAACATTTTTATCTCTCCCCCGAATTCGAGCTTTCTTATGGTGGTATTTGGTCACTGCTGGGTTTTTTTTTTTTTGTTTCCGTTGTAAATAAGTACATTTTCTCCACTGAGGAGCACTGGTGAGGCTGCACTAATAGGCACTCATAGGTGACACTGAGGCCGGGTTCACAATTGTACAACAAACGATCTGACTTTGGGAGCTCATGCCCCATGAAAAAAATCAATGTTTCCCTATGAGAGCCGTCTTAGGCTGGATTCACACCTATGCATTTTTATTGCTTTTTGCACTACAGATTGTGTTCCATAGGAAACCATGGTAAATTGACTGTAGTGCAAATCTGCAAAATGCACTAAAACTGCAACTGCCTTAACTGGTCCGACTTTGAAAATACTCCCTGCCCTTCTTTGGTCTGACTTTGATCCTACTTCAGCCCATTGAATATCATTCAAGTCGGATCAAAGTAGGATTCTCATTCTAACCATCCGACTTGTGACATCCGACATGGTGATTACAGCAGCAGTAAAAGGAATTTATGTCACACTGGGATTGTTTTGACTTCTCAAAGGACAAGTCTACTACCACAAAGTCGGATCAAAGTAGTATCCTGTTCATTCACGTCGAATGCAGGTAGGACCAGTGTCTGAAAGTAGGATGACAGTGGTATGAATGTTGTGTAGTATCTGTGTGTACCCAGCCTAACAGGCATTACTGATGGGCACTAATTGGCATCCCTGGTGGGTCTGCACTGATTATCAGCAGAGACCCCCCTCCCCCTGGAGAGCCACTGATCATCTTTCCTCATGCCTTGTCAGTGCAAGTAGAGAAAAAGCAGATAAACTACTTCCTGGTTACCATGATGAGCTGTGACTAAACACAGCCAAACACATAGTAAAGGTCCTATTTCCTAGGCTCTTTACCACAATTGGCGATGCGGTGTGACAGAGCGACTCACCCTGCGTCTGAATGGCTTATCCTGCTGGACGTCATATGACGCCCACTCAGGATAACTTCACCCCTTCGCTGCTATATGGCAGGCGGAAGCTGTTAACGTGGAACCATATGCTGAAAAATAAAAATGGGTGAAGACATGCATTGTTTCTTCTGCCTTTAAAAGTTACTTACCTGCCTGACCACCTCTGTATAATGAGCTGCACCCACGCAGCTCATTGTACAACTTTAACAATGCTGAGGTTGATAGAACTTCTAAACTTGCACAGGTGTGACATCACCTTAAACCCAGCCACTGACAGCAGTTGGCAAATCAAAACCCAGAAGCTAGCCAGCCAACGTTGTCAGCAGCCGACTGGGAGCTTAAGGACATTGCATCCATGGACTGAGGCAGAGTATAGTTCCGCTTCAGGGAAAGACATCCGTGTGGTGCGCTCTGTATTGCAACGTTATGCCATAAGAGACCCGATTTGAGGGTCTAATATGGTAAGGAAGTGTGTGGAATCCCACGTTTACCCCCACAGGGTAGTGAAAAGCCACAGTTAAGCCTTAATCCACCTGCCAAAAACATTAGGATCATAGTTGTGTAATCTCAATATAAAATCTCTCTCCTACTTCAAAAATCACCTCCCTGCTAATTGTAAAGTGTTAAATGTTCAGATAAACAGGCTGGAGCCAGTGAAGTGCGCTTGGAAGGTGCATATCTGAGCCAGGAAATAAGTGCTTCATCCCCATTTTGCTCTAGGACTTTAGAAGATGCCATCATGGGGCTGGGCACACACAAAGTAAGGGGGGGGGGGGGGGGGGGGGGGGTTTCAGTTACGGGAATGTGTAATCTGTGTTTTTCATATGCCAGACATTTGCAAGTTTATCCAAACACAAAAACTAAATAGTAATATTGTGCAGCTTACCAGTCCTTAGATGTGGTAGCTCTATTTTATTTTTATGCAGGCTGTTTCCACTTTGTAACCCTGCAAATAACATAGGTCTGGTATAAGTGAGGCTACACCGACTCCTCCACTGTATCTATGGAGGCAACCATGGTTACCACAAAGGCCAGACTTTTAAATAGGTCTATCTTCTTCTCCTTTAGATGGTAGGCCACGCGTCTTTTCCTCTCAAGGATGGGGATGAGGACATTGAATTTTTGGCATGATCAATAGGCATTTTCTTACCCCAAAAATGGAAGCTAATACTGCCACAGCATCATTAGGATTGGTAAACTACAATATATTAAATGTATTGCTCTCACAAAGATAAGACACAGTTTATCAGATTAAAAAAATAATAATAATATTTTATTAATTACTGTGTATGTCCGCTGGTATGTAGCAGTGCTGTGGGAGAGTCCCTGTCCAATGGGAAGCAATTGACCTGTAATAACAATTTGTAACTTGTAAACCGCCATATACAGGGTCACGTGGGGCCAATACTATCATTTTTGTGAAAGGAGCACGATCAGCAAAATAAGGAGAGCAGCCACCAAAACTATGATTGCGCACCACTGCCGCCGGTCTGTAAGAGAGAGGGGAGAAAAATAAAAATGTGTTATTGCTGCTTAATTCCCTAAACCAGTATTTCTCCTTTTAAAAGGATGCAAAATATTGAGATAAACTTATTTTGACAGCATATGAACCGTGCAAGCTTGAGTGTTCAAAACATTTATGTTGAGGATAGCGACATTAGTTCTGCTTTAAATTGGACATACAGTCATACACGCCTAATACTTATCTTTGCTTCAACGTTCCCACACCCAGTCTCCCTTGCCAGTATCAGAATCTTCTCCATGGATTCTTTCAGATGTCAGTCTTTGGCCATCTCGATTGGCCAGTGTGGGATGACGTCACTCCCGCGCATGCACAAGGAGCGCAGGCATCCTGGTACTGTGCAGGAATGTAAACAGCTGCACGTACAGAATACCGAGCAGGCACGTAGGTTTCGTTTATTGCAGAAGATACTAGAGCTGTGCTATTAATAGTCAAAAAAATTGCAATCTCACATTAACCCCATCCCCTATGATCTTAATCTGGCATTTCCACGATTCATGTAACAAGTGCAGAGCTATTCTCTGCTCAGAGCGGTCCATAATAAAAATTTAAAAAAAGCCGGCAAAGTTTATCACAACATTGTTCAGCGCTGAGATAATAAACATTGTATCGTTTGGTTCAAGTTAGATCAAAGGGATGAACTTCAGTCTGTAAATGAGGGCAGCTTAACCACTTCGGCTGCATTCACACCTGAGCGTATTTTTTTTTTCCCCAGGCAGAAAGTTGGGCGTTTTTGCCACGATTTTGTACAGGTCAACAAGGTCGCCAATGTAAAAAGCAGAAAACAGGCTGTAATCTGCCTAAAAAGAAGCTCATGTACTTTTTTTTGAGCTTCAGGCATTTTGCTGCAGGTGACAAAACGCTCAGATGTGAACAGGTATTATTGAAATGAATGGGATTCTGCTTGTTGGGCGTTTTTTTTTTTTCTGGAGTTTTACAAGCTGAAAATGCTCAGGTGGGACTGTAGCCTTAAAGACCAAGCCTTTTTCTGTCACTTGTTGCTTACAAGTTTAAATCTGTAGCTTTGTTGTAGGGTTGTTGTTTTTTTAGGTTTGTTTATGCTTTTTCCTGGTATATTTGTGTATGATAACTATGACACATTAGAGCACTTTTTACGCTAGCAGCGCCAACTCCACCTATAACGCATATGTTAAGGCAGCAGCTATAAGAGAAGGAGAAGAAGACCACGCTGGGTGCCACTCCTGTCAGCTAAGAACAGGAAACTGAGGCTACAAGTCACACAGGCTCACCAAACTTGGACAATAGAAGATTGGAAAAACGTTGCCTGGTCTGATGAGTCTCAATTTCAGCTGCAACATTCAGATGGTTGGGTCAGAATTTGGCATAAACATGAAGGCATGGATCCAATCCCGTCTTGTATCAATGGTTCAGGCTGGTGTTGTAATGGGGTGGGGGATATTTTCTTGGCACACTTTTGGTCCCTTATTACCAATTGAGTATTGTTCCCGACCATGTCCATCACTTTATGACTACAATGTACCCATCTTCTGGTGGCTCCTTCCAGCAGGATAATGCACCATGTCACAAAGCTCCAATCATCTCACCACTGGTTTCTTGAACATGACAATGAGATCACTGTACCCCAATGGCCTCCACAGTCACCAGATCTCATCCAATAGAGCAGTGGTCATCAACTCCTGTCCTCAGGACCCACTAACAAGCCAGGTTTGCAAGATAACTAGAATACTGCAATCACTGAGCAGCAAATTATATCACCTGTGATTATTTCAGTCTGCATCTCCCCAGGGTAATACATAAAACCTGGCCTGTTAGTGGGCCCAGAGGACAGGGTTGACGACCACTGAATTAGTGCACCTTTAGGATGTGGTGGAACAGGAGATTTGCATCATAGATGCGCAGCAGGTAAATCTGTAGCAACTGCGTGATCCTCAGAGGTTTGTTAGAGAACCTTAGTGAACAAACAGCATCATGAAAGCCAAGGCACACACCAGACATGTCAGGGATAAAGTTGTGGAAAAGTTTAAAGCAGGGTTAGTTTATATAAAAAATAAAACACAAGCTCCCAAGCTTTGAACATCTCACAGAGCACGGAGCACTATTCAAGCCATCATCCAAAAACAGAAAGAGTATGGCACAACTGCAAACCCACTAGGACATGACCGTCCACCTAAACTGACAGGCCGGGCAAGGAGAGCATTAATCAGAGAAGCAGCCAAGAGGCCCATGGTAACTCTGGAGGAGCTACAGAGATCCACAGCTCAGGTGGGAGAATCTGTCCACAGGACAGATATTAGGCCCCTCTCACACCATTGGACCGTTCAGGACACATGCGGACCTGAATGGGCACTCCATGCTAGTCTATGGAGCAACAGATGTCAGCTGTGACATGTTCACTGACATCTGACCTGGTCCAATCCACTGAAAGCAGATGGAAGGCCCTACGTTCATCCATCGCTGGCAGATCAGATGAAAGTGGACACACGGTCCGATGTTGCCTTAAAACAGCTAATTTGCATGGTTGTCGTCAAAAAGTCTGATCGTGCATATGGGCCTTAAGGCTGCCTACCCGTGGAAATAGAATCAGAGCAGCAAAGAGACCATGGCCAGCACTGGATGAAAGACCCTCACAGTGAGGACTGGCAGTTAAACCAGAGGTCACACAAAAATTGAACCTCTGCTTTTTGGAACCCTCCCCTTCTCCAGCACAGCAGGGAACCAGGAAATGAAGCCGCAACACTTCATTTCCTGATTCCCTCACCGAGGATGATGGCAGCAGCCGAGAGATTCACCGGCTTCGGCTGCCAACATCACGGGCACCCTGGACAGGTGAGTGTCCATTTATTAAAAGTCAGCAGCTGCAGTATTTGTAACTGCTGGCTTTTAATTTATTTTTTTGAGTGGACTCCCGCTTTAACTAAGAATACCACCCGTGTGTTGCAGGCATTACAGCATATACACGCCTTCCTATTAATAATTTCCCATTGGGATTAATAAAGTATTCGCCAACAAGAAGCTTACCGCTGGTCATATGGGATACTTTGGCCAGTCTCTTCAGTACAGAGTCCATGCGACCCTGTGTGTTGTCCATCTCATGGGAAAAATCATCAAGCATACTGAGGAAAAGTTTAAAAAAAAATGTTATGCACAAGTCAAACATCAAAATTCAAGACCATGTCATGCGTTTATAATGGGGGGGACAACATGACTCACACAGCCTGCTCATCTAGTTCATCTCCGATACGGCCTGACATGTCCTTCAACACTCGAATACTGCCCGACACCAGCTCCAACTCAGTGTCCTGCGTATCTATGATCAGCTGAAGAGACAAAATGGCTTCACTTAGGTCCCCTTGCAATTAACTATACTGTAGCCTTGACACAATATTCCAGACAGATCTCTTCTGTACGTGACCAGAAGGTGGAGAATTAAGCCCAGGAGTCATTCTACAAGGTTTAATAATAAACTTCTCCGTGTGTGATATAGATAGATATATTTTGAGATAGATCTACAGTGACTACAAGTAGTATTCAACCCCCTGCAGATTTAGCAGGTTTGATAAGATGCAAATAAGTTAGCGCCTTCAAACTTTAAACAAGAGCAGGATTTATTAACAGATGCATAAATCTTACAAACCAAAAAGTTATGTTGCTCAGTTAAATTTTAATACATTTTAAACATAAAAGTGTGGGTCAATTATTATTCAACCCCTAGGTTTAATATTTTGTGGAATAACCCTTGTTTGCAATTACAGCTAATAATCGTCTTTTATAAGACCTGATCAGGCCGGCACAGGTCTCTGGAGTTATCTTGGCCCACTCCTCCATGCAGATCTTCTCCAAGTTATCTAGGTTCTTTGGGTGTCTCATGTGGACTTTAATCTTGAGCTCCTTCCACAAGTTTTCAAATGGGTTAAGGTCAGGAGACTGACTAGGCCACTGCAACACCTTGATTTTTTCCCTCTTGAACCAGGCCTTGGTTTTCTTGGCTGTGTGCTTTGGGTCGTTGTCTTGTTGGAAGATGAAATGACGACCCATCTTAAGGTCCTTGATGGAGGAGCGGAGGTTCTTGGCCAAAATCTCCAGGTAGGCCGTGCTATCCATCTTCCCATGGATGCGGACCAGATGGCCAGGCCCCTTGGCTGAGAAGCAGCCCCACAGCATGATGCTGCCACCACCATGCTTGACTGTAGGGATGGTATTCATTGGGTCGTATGCAGTGCCATCCAGTCTCCAAACGTCACGTGTGTGATTGGCACCAAAGATCTCGATCTTGGTCTCATCAGACCAGAGAACCTTGAACCAGTCTGTCTCAGAGTCCTCCAAGTGATCATGAGCAAACTGTAGACGAGCCTTGACATGACGCTTTGAAAGTAAAGGTACCTTACGGGCTCGTCTGGAACGGAGACCATTGCGGTGGAGTACGTTACTTATGGTATTGACTGAAACCAATGTCCCCACTGCCATGAGATCTTCCCGGAGCTCCTTCCTTGTTGTCCTTGGGTTAGCCTTGACTCTTCGGACAAGCCTGGCCTCGGCACGGGAGGAAACTTTCAAAGGCTGTCCAGCCCGTGGAAGGCTAACAGTAGTTCCATAAGCCTTCCACTTCTGGATGATGCTCCCAACAGTGGAGACAGGTAGGCCCAACTCCTTGGAAAGGGTTTTGTACCCCTTGCCAGCCTTGTGACCCTCCACGATCTTGTCCCTGATGGCCTTGGAATGCTCCTTTGTCTTTCCCATGTTGACCATGTATAAGTGCTGTTCACAAGTTTGGGGAGGGTCTTAAATAGTCAGAAAAGGCTGGAAAAACAGATAATTAATCCAAACATGTGAAGCTCATTGTTCTTTGTGCCTGAACTACTTCTTAATACTTTAGGGGAACCAAACAGAATTCTGTTGAATTGAGGGGTTGAATAATAATTGACCCTCTGAATAAACTTTTCACTATTTAAAAAAAAATTAAACAAAGAAATAACATTCTTTTTTGCTGCAGTGCATTTCACACTTCCAGGCTGATCTACAGTCCAAATGTCACAATGCCAAGTTAATTCCGAATGTGTAAACCTGCTAAATCTGCAGGGGGTTGAATACTACTTGTAGGCACTGTATATCTATATCTATATCTATATATATATATATATATACACACACACACACACATACATACCACTGAATGTGTGAGGTTATCGGTCTTCAGAAAGTGCAAAGAAATCAGTTTGTCCAGCCAGAATTCTAGTGATAAGATAACTGATGTTTTAAAGGGCCATGCTCTCTGTGCACTACAGAACACCACCCTATGATAGAGCATTTGTTACCCTAAATAAAAAAAATGTATCCTGTTCCCTTTAAAAAGCATGAAGAACAGCACAGTGCTTGTGCTGTGTAATTTGGCCCCCTGTAACACCCAAAATAGCTGGCTGATTCTGCCAGTTTCTGACCCCGCCGCTGTAAACTGACCACATTTTATCATGGCTGCCGAGCCCTGACACCATCAGTTTACATGCCTGTCATCTGCTCTCCCCTCTTTCCTTCCCAGCCCCTCCCCTCCTGCTGCTATCATAATTATTTTCTGGCCATCCCCTGTGTTGGATAATGCAATGTCTCCAGTGTAAAGCTGCACAATTAATCGTTAAATTAATTTTGGATATAATAGTTAAGGATTAAACCCACTTTTAACCATGGCTACAACACAGGCTATGAGGGCAAATCCTTAACTTTAGAGTCGCTATCAGAATAGGCGAGGGTAAACCTTACAATAGGGACAACTATCAGACTGTGAGCACGCAGGTTATTCTCAAAAAGGAGAGACATGCAAATGTCTTGTCTGTGATGAAATACACCTACCTGTCTACTCGCAGTCTTCTGAGGCATGTAAACTGAGCTTACATTGCTGGCACTGCGTTAGGTTGACTGACTACTGTGCATGCGCTGGAGTTACAGCATCCTGCACCAGCCAATAAAGATGCCCACTGGCACCCAGGAGAGAAGATGCCAGTGAGAGAGCTAGACCCAGGAGAGGAGATCAGTTTAGTTTCACTTTAGGAGGGAAATTCCTCTGATTTCTAGAGACTCTCACTTCATGTTCCATATCTCAAATGGGAACTGAAAGAGTAACTTCCCTTACAGAACACGCCCAGTAATAACAGGGGTTTTATGCTTTTTACATTCCAAAAATATTGTTTTTGCTTTACATACATCTTTGTTCAGATACATTTGAGGTTGCAATATACTGGGCTAAGAATAGTGCTATGGCTTGGATTTGATATACACACACACACACAGTTGTGCTCATAAGTTTACATACCCTGGCAGAGTTTATGATTACTTGGCCATTTTTCAGAGAATATGATTTAGAACACAAAAACATTGCTTTCACTCATGGTTAGCATTTGGCTGAAGCCATTATCAATCAACTCTGTTTATTCTCTTTAAATCATAATGGAAACAGAAACCACACAAATGGCTCTGATCAAACATTTATATATCCTGGTGATTTTGGCCTGATAACATGTACACAAGTCGACACAAAGGGGTTTGAATGGCTATAAAAAGGTAACCCTCCTCACCTGTGATGGGGGTGTGTGTGTGTGTGTGTGTGTGTGTGTGTGTGTGTGTGTGTGTGTGTGTGTGTGTGTGTGTGTGTGTGTGTGTAAAAGGTCAATGAGTTTCTGGACTCCTGACAGACCCTTGCATCTTTCATCCAGTGCTGCACTGACGTTTCTGGATTCTGAGTCATGGGGAAAGCAAAATGATTGCCAAAAGGATCTTCGGGAAAAGGTAGCTGAATTGTATAAAACAGGAAAGGGATATAAAAATATATCCAAGGAATTAGGAATGCCAATCGGTAGAGTTCAAACCCCAATCATGAAGTGGAAAATGAGGGGTTCTGTTGAAACCAAACCATGGACAGGTAAACCAACTAAAATGTCAGCCACAACTGCCAGGAAAATTGTTTGGGATGCAAAGAAAAAAACAAAAATAACTTCAGGTGAAGTACAGGACTCTCTGAAAAACGTGTGGTGTGGTTGTTTCAAGATGCACAATAAGGAGGTACTTGAAGAAAGATGGGCTGCATGGTCGAGTCACCAGAAGAAAGACATTACTACGCAAATGCCACAAAGTATGCCACTTACAATACGCCAAACAGCACAGAGACAAGCCTCAAACCTTCTGGTACAAAGTCATTTGGATTGATGAGACCAAAGTTGAGCTTTTTGGCCACAACCATAAACACTACATTTGCAGTGGAGTCAACAAGGCCTATGATGAAAGGTACACCATTCCTACTGTGAAACACGGAGGTGGATCGCTGATGTTTTGGGGGATGTGTGAGCTACAAAGGCACAGGAGATTTGGTCTAATATGACAGCAAAATGAATGCAGTATGTGATCAAAAAATACAGGAGGAACATTTGCATTCATCAGCCAGGAAGCTGCGCATGGGAGGTACTTGGACATTCCAACATGATAATGATCCAAAACACAAGGCCAAGTAGACCTGTCATTGGTTACAGCAGAATAAAGTGAAGGTTCTGGAGAAGCCATCTCAGTCTCCTGACCTCAATATCATTGAGCCACTCTGGAGAGATCTCAAACATGCAGTTCATGCAAGACAGCCCAAGAATTTACAGCAACTGGAGGCTTCTTGCCAAGAGGAATGGGCAGCTTTACCATCTGAGAAGATAAAGAGCCTCATCCACAAATACCACAAAAGACTTCAAGCTGTCATTGATGTTAAAGGGGGCAATATAAGGTATTAAGAACTGGGGTATGTAAACTTTTTATCAGGGTCATTTGGGTAGTTTCTGTTGTCATTATGATTTAAAAAAAAGAGTAAACACAGTTGATTGATAAATAAATGGCTTCTGCCAAACACTAATCATGAGTGAAAGAAAAGTTTGTGTTAACATTCATATTCTCTGAAAAATGGGCAAGAAATCAAATTCTGCCAGGGTATGTAAACTTATGAGCACAACTGTATATATCTATATCTCTATCACACTAAATCTCATTATGAAATAAAATAAACACAATGGCTGGAAGAACCAAACTAGAGCCAGGAATTTGGGGTAGAGCGGGCTGAAAGTTGGGCCAGGAAAGAAAGGAGGCCTGTAATCTGCTTTACAAAACAAAAAAAAAAAGCTGCACCCCATAGCAATAGACAATTTCCTACCACTATTCTGCTGCCACTAGACAGAATTGTGCTTTTCCCATCAGGGTACAGGTGCACCTGGACAGCATGCTGGACATGCAAATACTAAAGTAATATCTTCAAGTGCAATGCTCACCTGTTGTTGTGCTTGCTGGTCCTCTATGTAACGAGAGTTCCCCGATATAAGATCGTCATCAAGGCGGGAAAAGTGATCTGAAGCCGTAGGCCGAGAGACACCCAGCGCCTAGGACACAGAATGTTTGCAGGTCAGACATGAGGGTGAAGCTGACAAATGGGAACAAAGAGAAGGAAAGGTCGCTACCTCTCTGTTCTTTCTCTCTGTGAAGGCCTGAACTCGGGGGCTGGAGATGTGATCCCTCATTTCCTTCAAAAGATCAATTTGATAAAAGAGAAGAGCAACAGATGTTATACCACAAGGATCAGCAAACAGGCATCCAAATCAACAATCTCTTAACACAGGAACAACAAGTATCAGCATGCCTTGCTAGCAGAACAGCTTAATAAAGGGCTGAAATACAAAATATTCTTCATTCTGTTCTACCAGTCTTGTGATCCAGGCATCTTGCCATAGAACATACCTGGAGGGCATCAGCAGATTAAACCACAACTTACAGCCTCACCTTCCTGCTCACAGGGCTGCAGCTCAACATTATCGCACTGCCAAGTTCCCAATGTTTTATATTTGCCTGGAGTTTTCATTTATGGCCAAAGTCCATTCATTTTTGTTTTTTTAGTTTTGGACACGGATGGAGGTAGTCAATGTGCCAGGTTTTCATTTTTGTGCCCCAATTGTGGAGATTTTTCCCCTCACTTCCGATCTGGAGAGGATCCTGGATGAAATTCATATAGCCAGCTAGGCTTTACTCTTCCCAAGAGATTTCCCATCACTTCCTGTCCTGAGAGGAAACAACCTCACTTACTGCCCTGAGAAGAAGCAACCTCACTTACTGTTCCCAATATATTTCCCATCACTTCCTGTCCTGAGAAGAAGCAACCTCACTTACTGTTCCCAATATATTTCCCATCACTTCCTGTCCTGAGAGGAAGCAACCTCACTATCCCCAAGAGATTCCCACTACATTAGACTGAAGTAGGAGGAGTTGGTACCGATGCTTAGCTTGCCAGCACTGGCACTGGGAAGTGGGAGGAAGGTCAGAACCCCAACAAGGTGCTTTTGGCACCAGAATCTCTAAGAGGGTATTAGGAGGGGTTAAAAGAGAAGTATGGGGGTTTTGCAGATTTATACTTACCCAAGTCGATGCTGCATCAGTCCAATGCAGCATCTGTCCCCTGCTGGCTCTAACACTGAAAAGCAAGCAATCGAACACTGCAGATTGCTCAGTTCTCACAGCTCCCCGAGCAGAGAGCTGGTGACTGTCAGTTACCGTTCTCTGCGCTGGCCCAACCATTTCCCCCCCCCCCACGCTCACTGGAGTGCTGGGCTGTCAAAGGGGCAGGAGCGGCAGGCTCACCGAGAGGCTGGGCCAGGTGCCGGTCCAGGCATGTAAGCGGATCCTGACCCCAGTGTTGCGATCTTGCCTGTGCCCACCAATGTGACATCAGCACAGCAGACTTCAGCCTGTTGAAAACAGATCACAGGAGTGCAGAACGAACTGCATTCCTGTGATCCACAGAAGTACGGCCAAATAAGCTTTAGCTCAAACCATCACCAGGTGTAGATATTAATTCCCCCCCCCCCCCCTATAAAAATAACAAACGTGTTATACTTACCCGCTCTGTAAAGGTTTTGCACAGAGCAGCCCAAATCCTCTTGTCGGGTCCCTGGCTGGAGCTCCTGGCCCCTCCCTCCTGTTCAGTGTCCCCACAGCAAGCACCTTGCTTTTGGGGCACCTGAGCCAACTCACAGCCCTGTGTCCATTCAGACACGGAGCCCCGATTTGGCCCCGTCCCCTCTCTCCCCTGATTGGCTAGCTGACTTTGATTTAACAGCAGCAGGTGCCAATGGTGCCTTTGCTGTGTCTCAGCCAAGCAGGAAGGAGACTCTTGGATGGCCGAGACACTCGTGGACATCACTGGACAGAGAGGGACCTCAGGTAAGTATTATGCCGCGTACACACAAACGGACTTTGACGGACTAGGTCTGACGGTCTTTCGGCAGAGGTCCAACGGAATTTCTGAACGAACAGATTTGGCCACACATGAATGGACCAAGTCCGTTCATTTTGAATGGGATGACGTAAATGGGACTAAACAAGGAAGTTCAATAGCCAGTAGCCAATAGCTGCCCTTGCGTCGTATTTGGTCTGTCAGACTAGCACACAGACGAACGGTTTCCTGATTTTTTTAGTCCGTTGGATAGATTTGAAACATGTTCTATTTCTAGGTCCGTCTGATTTTTTTCTAAATAAAAAAATCAGACTAGCCCACCCAACGGACTGATCCCATCAGACCTAATCTGCCAGAAAGTCCAGTCGTGTGTACGCAGCATTAGGGGGGCTGCTGCACAGAGAAGGCCTTTTACCTTAATGCATAGAATGTAGCATCATCAGCCCGCCTCTTTGCCTCAGCCAGTTGGACAAAGCTTTGTCTTCATTCACAGAAGAAAAAGCTCCCTGTGAATGACTTTGCAACATTCAGCCCATCTCTATTTTGTTCCAGGAACAGAAAAGGATGTTTTCATCCCGCTGTCAGAACACAGTATATGCAGCTGAGGCAAAACACAGTTTATACAGTGCTACCAGACACTGCAACTGGTAGTGAAGTCGTTTGTTTGGACTAGCTTGGTCCAAAAGAACTATTTAAAGTTAAAAGGAGTTGTAAAGTCAAAGTTTTATCTTAATGCATTCTATGCACTAAGATAAAAGGCCTTCTATGTGAAGCCGCCCCCCCTAATACTTACCTGAGCCCCCTCCCTGTCCAGCGAGGTTCACGAGTGTCTCGGCCATCCGAAGATCTCCCGTCCTGATTGGCTGACACAGCAGCAGGCACCAGTGTCAAAGTCAGTCAGCCAATTAGGAGAGAGGGGGTGGAGTCGGGGCTGTGTCTGAATGGACACATGTAGCTGTGACTCGGCTTTGGTGCCCCCATAGCAAGCTGCTTGCTGTGGGGGCACTCGACAGAAGGGAGGGACCAGGAGCACAGAGGAGGGACGTGGCTTCTCTGTGCAAATCCACTGCACAGAGCAGGTAAGTATAAAATGTTTGTTTTTTTTTCCCAATAAAAACACAAGACTTTACAATCATTTTTAATGAAACCTGGAGATCAGCTTAAATGAGAAGACATCCAGGCCTCCTCTGCGCCCAGTACAATGATGCAAGACATATCAGAATTACATAAAATATGACCTGGATGGTAAAATAAAGGAGATCCATTTCCATATAATTTGTGGAGCTTTTATAACATTGCAACACAATTCTTTTCTTGCAGACAATGGTCTCTTTAGTCAATGCCAACAATATCAATAAAATTATAAAAAGCTACTCTTGCCCTGGATTGATTGGCGGTTGGGGAGAGGTCACATCATTGCTGCAGTAAAACCATAAAAACTTCACTATAACACTGACTTCTGAATTCTACATAAGAAGTTGAGTTGTCCAGGCAGCTGTCAAGCAAGGGGGTGCAGATATGGGTGGCAGTGATCTGAGATGTGCCAGGTTCCCATTACCCAATCAGGAACGTATAAGAGATGCACAAAAAAAATAAAGAACTCTGTTGTATGTTATAGCATTTTTTTTTTTTTTTTAAGACTAAGAGGTACATAAGTTGTCATGCTGCCATAAACTTATTGTAGAATACCAATTTAAAAAAACAAATCATAAGAGTGGACCTCATATGTGTCACCTTAAGTGAACTTCTCGTCTTCTCCACAAAGTTCTTTCTTTCACTCAGCTCTGCTTCCGTAATCTTAAACTTTTTCGTGTTCGCTTCAACGATGTCCATGATAGGAGTTAAGGAAGAAGAGAAGAGAAAGAATTCTGGGATATGATGGGAAAGGTGACAACAAAACGGTATTTAACAAGGAATACTATGTTACACCACAGAAAGACACCTGGTCTTGCCTATAAAACTGTCCGTTCCTTTACAGAACATAAATATTTCCTTTCATTCCCTACTGAGCCCCACAAAAATAACCGCTGTAATCAGGTTACCAAGGTAAATGCAATTTTAATGCACACAGCCCAACATGGCTACAACACGGTTTTCCAGTTAGGATACTGATGGTCTCTTCTAAATCTTCCAGATCCCATTCTATGCTCCTTAGGGAATTTCTGAGCTCGTTAGTTGTCCAATCAAACTCTTCAGCGCTGGTCACATTGCCTTCTTGTAGGAGCTCACACCAGCGCTGATAGAGGCCACGGCTGGTATTTAGTGACTTCTGTACCTCCCTGTGAAGGAAAACATTTATAATTGAAAGGACTGTCAAAAGAGATACAATATACTAGAACAAGAACCTGTCACCTGGACGTTCTGGCAAAGTGACAGTATCTCTCGATATAGTGTCCCCTCCACCAATCCTTGCCAACTTCTGCTGCAATCTTCCCATAGTAAGCTCCAGTGTTGGGGCCTAAAGTGGTTTCTGCCTCCAGTGCTTCGGCCGGGCAAAAGGCCACTCAGGTCCAAGTACTGTCACATGGGAGGGTGGGATATCAGCAGACACTATCACTTTGCCCTTAATGTCTCATTAATATCTCTAGTGAATGGATGAGCTGTGATCTCATGAATATGGAGGTCTCCAGTGAATGGATAGACTGTTTTCTCATGAATATGAATAGTCTCCGTGATGTCACTGGTCTCTAGTGGATGGGTAGGCTGTGTTATCTCAGTGATGTCACTGGTCTCTAGTGGATGGGTAGGCTGGGTTATCTCAGTGATGTCACTGGTCTCTAGTGGATGGGTAGGCTGTGTTGTCATCTCAGTGGGGTCAGTATTAATTTTGGCAGAAAATTTCGATTTAGTTTCAGTCTTAGGACTAAAATGGCATTTTAGTTTTAGTCCCATTTTAGTCTCCTGCAATTGTTTTAGTCGACTAAAATCTCCAGTACAATTTAGTCAACTAAAACTAATTTTAGATGTCTAAAATCTAATAGGTGTAATTGAATTGTAATGCATTATGTAACATTTCTCTACAATTTCCAAACTCATATTGCTGGAGTGAAAAATGTAATATGTTATTTATTATGGCATTGATGTATGAACATGCACTACAGACCAGTGTTAATTTTTAAGTCAAATTTAGTTTAGTCTTATGCCGTATACACACGACTGGGCTTTGACGCACTAGATCTGACGGTCTTCCCGAATGACTTTCTGAACGAAATGGACTTGGCCACACACACACACACACACACACACACGACTGGACTAAGTCTGTGCGAAAGCCTATTTGTTTTGAACGTTATGATGTAAACGGGACTAAACAAGGAAGTTCAATAGCCAGCTGCCCTTGCGTCGTATTTGCTCCATCGGACTAGCACACAGACGAACAGTTTTCCCGATCTTGAGTCCGGATAAGTTTGAAACATGTTTTATTTCTAGGTCCGTCTGACTTTTGAGGAAAAAAAAAAAAAAAATTAGAGTTACGCTTACCGGTAACGTCTTTTCCAGTAGTCTTTCAGGACAGCCACTATGAGAGATAGACTCCTCCTCTTCCTCTGGAAACACTGCGCCAGCCCATAAATTCTTACTTCCCCTGCCGGACCTCAGTTTATATCGAGAATACCTCCGGCCAGCTGGGGAGACACAAGAACACATTAATAACATATTTATCAAATACCATTATCTTGCTGCGCTCTGGTCTTTTGTAAGACACCCCCCAATTTTCGGGTGGGAACTAGGGCTGTCCTGAAAGACTACTGGAAAAGACGTTACCGGTAAGCGTAACTCTAATTTTCCCTAATCGTCTTTCAGGACAGCCACTATGAGAGGATAAGCGAGCACTTAACAGTTAGGGTGGGACTACAGCTTGCAAAACCTTCCGCCCAAAGGTTTGCTCACCTGCCGACACCAAATCCACTCTGTAGTGCTTTACAAAAGTGGAATAGCTGAACCATGTTGCTGCTCTGCAAATCTGCTCTGGCGTTGCTCCCGCTCTTTCTGCCTGGGAGGCTGCCATAGCTCTAGTGGAGTGTGCTTTAATACCCACTGGGATTTCTTTCCCTGCAACTAAATAAGCCTGCTCGATGGCTACTCTGAGCCACCTAGCAATAGTGCGCCGGGACGCCTTACAACCTTCCCTGGCCCCGGAAAACAAAATAAATAAGGAAACTGACCTTCTAAATGACTTGGTCAGTTCCAGATAGTGTAGGATACATCTCCTAACATCCAATAATGGAATTTTAGTTCCTTCTCACCGGAGGGATTGGGACCAAAAGAGGGCAAAAACAATTTCCTGGCTTCTATGAAAGCTGGATACCACCTTCGGCAAAAAGGCTGGATCGGTTTAAGACTATCCGATCCGGAAAAATAACGCCAAAGGGAGCCCTGAGTGATAAGGCCTCCATCTCACTGACCCTCCTAGCAGTTGTCACTGCTACCAGAAACACTGTCTTCAGAGTAAGCCCTCTCAGAAGACACTCCTTTAAAGGCTCAAAGGGGGGTCCAGTTAAGCTCTGCAAAACTAAAGATCAATCCCATCTGGGAAAGGACAGGCCCTTCTCTGTCTGGACGGGGCCCTAAAGGACCTGACTACCCATGGGTTGGCAGCCAAATGATCCTCTAAATAAACACTGAGGGCTGATACTTGACCCCTAAGGGTACTAATGGATAAGCCCTTATCTGCCCCACACTAAAAATTCCCACACCGCGGAGGAGCTCCGTACTGGGAAAGAGTTCTCTGCGCACCACTAGTTGAAACGTAAGCAGACCTTTTCATAGATCTGGCGAGTTTCCTTTTTTTTTTTCTACTGTCCAGGAGGGTAGAAACTAATTTCTGTGAAATCCCTTAGATTTTAATTAACCCTCCTCAGTAGCCAGGCCGCTAACTTCCACTGGCGTACCTGTGGGCAGAGGACTGGCCCCTGAGAGAGAAGATCGTCCATGAGGGGGCAAGAGTAAGGGAGGTTCTACCGCCAACTGCTTTAGCATTGAGAACCATGCTCTCTTGGGCCAATGTGGAGCCACCAGAATCAGAGATGTGCTTTCCATCTGAAACTTTCTCAGAACTGCTGGCAACAACGCTGGAGGTGGAAAGGCATAGCAAGTTCTGAAGTGCCAATTCTGGCTCAAAACGTCCACCCCTAAGGCTCCTTCTCCCTTTTTTAGGGAGAAAAAACAGGGGGTTTTTGCATTGTTTCTGGACGCGAACAGGTCCACCTCCGGAGACCCCCATCTCCTTATTATGAGATTGAAGACCTCCTGGTTGAGAACCCAATCGTCCTCCCTCTGCCTTTTTCGGCTGAGAAAAGTCTGCTACCACGTTTTTCTCTCCCCTCAGAAAAACTGCTGAGAGCGAAAGGGGGTAGGTTTCGGCCCAGGACAGGATCTCTGTCGCTAAAAACAACAGGGTTCCGCTTCTCGTGCCACCGTTTGTTCAAATAGGCCACTACGGAAGAGTTGTCCGACCGCACCTGAATGTGGTGACCCCGGAGCTCTTTTTTGAAGAATTTGAGGGCTAGTCCCACTGCCCTTAATTCTTTCTAGTTGGACGATCGAGTCAACTCGCCGTCCCCCCCGGTGCCCTGGGCTAGAAGGGAACCCAAATGTGCCCCCCAACCTTTTCCATTTGCGTCTGTGGTTACTATCCGAGAAATCGGGATGAGCCACAGACGACCTTGCGACAGATTTGTCACTTTCCTCCACCAATGGGGGGGATCTCCTTACCTGGTGTGGAATATGAACTAGGGTGTCTAGGGCCTCCTGACTGTGGTCCCACACCCCTAGGATGAAGGACTGTAGGGGACGAAAGTGTGGCCCTGCCCACTGCACTGCTGGAAGGGTGGATGTAAGGAGATCCAGTACTGACATCAGAACCCTTATGGAAACCAGCTGGTTGCTCTGAAGAGAGGCCACCGCACTGTCCAGTTTTTGTACCTTTTCTCTTGGTAGAAAAAACTCTCAACAGTGTTGAGTCCAACAGGAAACCTAGATAGGAGATCTGTTGTGAGGGGATCAGGCTGGACTTTTCCAAGTTCAGAAGCCACCCTAGGTCTGTAAGGACCCCTTTGGTTAGATCGAGATCCCTGACCAACTGTGTTGGGGATGCTGCAAAATAAAAGCAGGTCATCCAGGTAGGCAATTATACATATCCCCTGGAGCCGAAGAAAGGCCATGGCTTCTGCCAGGACTTTGGTAAATATGCGGGATGCAGAGGATAGCCCGAAATTGCAGGGCCTGAAACTGAAAGTGTATTGTTTCTCCGCCCAGATCTATGGCAAGGCGTAGAAACCTCTGCGAGGCTTCCGCTATAGGGATGTGTAAATACGCGTCCCTTAGGTCCAGGGATACCATGAAACAGTTGTGGGGCAGAAGCGCCTTTACTGAAAAGATCGATTCCATGCGGGATCTTTTGTATGTCACTGAAGCGTTCAGGGGCTTTAAGTTCAGAAACAACCTGAACTTCCGAGGGTTTTTTCACTATGAAGATGTGAGAAAAAAACCCCCTTCCCTCTGCTTTTGGGACCCTGAGAATAACATCCTGATTCTCCAATTCCCTCAGAGCTTCTAGCAAGGCCTCGGCCTTCATGCACCTGGGTAGATGCGTGACAAGGAGCCTTTGAGGGGGTGGTCTTAGGCATTCCAAGAGGTACCCCCTTCTTACTACCCCTAAAATAAATTGATTGGGGGATATTGTCTCCCACTGTGGAAGAAAAAGCCCCCAGTCTTCCTCCCCCTGTAGCTGGAAAGTCACTGGGTTTTACGGGGCTGGATAGGAGGGCGAAAAATCGCCCCTCCTCTGCCCCTGCCTTTTTGGGGCCAGGTTCTCTTTTTTCCCCCCCTGGTTTAGAGGTTTCCCTACGCCCCTGCGGAGGAAACCTCTTTTTTGTTGGTACGGGGGTTTTCCGTTTGAGCGGAAAGGACTTTTTCCTGTCCGCTGTCCGGTCTAGAACCGTCTCTAGCCCTGGGCCAAACAGGAGGTCCCCCGTCAGGGGTATCCCACATAGCTTTATCTTGGAGGCATTATCCCCTGGCCATGTTTTTAACCAGAGGGCCCTTCTGGCCGAATTGGCTAGAGCCGCCGTTCTGCCCGACATGCGGACGGACTCAGCAGAGGCATCAGCTATGTAAGTGATCCTTCGCAGCATAGTAGGGAAGGATGACAGAATGGTTTCAATATGTTGTTGGATCTGTGAGAGCCAGTGCTCTAAACTGCGAGCCACAACTGTAACAGCCATTTCAGGCTTTAAATTGCCGATAGCCGAGTCCCACGTCTTTTTAAGCAGAGAGTCAATCCCTTTGTCCATGACATCTGCCAAGGCCCCCATGTCTTCAAACACCAAATCTGTGTGTCTGGAGACCTGGGAGAACGCGGCATCCAATTTGGGACTTTTATTCCAAAGGCATGCCGGGTCCTCTGAAAATGGGAACCTTCTTTTGAGGGATCTAGATAAAAAGGGTTTTCCCGGATCCCTTTTTAAACTGTTTCCATTAAAACTTTGTGTACTGGAAACACCCTTCTTTTTGGCTCCCCTAAACCTGAATACATTTGGTCATGCAGGGTTAGGGGCTTTTTATCCGTCTGGATACTGAGGGTTGTATAAATTGCCTTTAAGAGGTCCCTACCTCATAAGGGATAACTTATATCTGGAGGCTTTCCTGGACCCGTCCTGGTCCTCCCCCTCGGAGCCCTCCTGGGAATCGGAAGAGGAACTATCTGGAAGTTCCCTACCTGTCCCTGAAGGGCCTGCAACCTCTGTCCCCCCTGTACTAGCAGGTTGGACTGGAGCAGAACTCTGTGCTAGAGGTGGGGTTGTATCCTGGGGAGATGGACCCGTGGGAACAACACTTTGGTCCAAGATTCCCCTAAAATGTCCCTACAGGAGGCACACTTCTTTTTAGAGCTATGCGTAGACCTAGTTTTTTCCGTAGCTTTCAAAAAAAAAAAGGAAAAAAGAAAAAAACAGAAAAAGACAAAGTCAAACAAAAGCTCGGGATACAACCCTGGGAGTGCACTAGACCCTTTTTTAAAACGAAGGGATCTTTTTTTTTTTATAAATTCTTTATTTTTTCATCTTTTCTTTCCATAGATTTCACATTACATTTCGTTTTACATCTACAACTTCTTTAACAGCTATAACAGTCTTATAATATTTCAATCCATACCTCCATTCCATGTCATCCTCCCCCCTCCCTCACCCTTCCCTCCCAGAGAAATAAATAGATAAATATACAAACAAGAAAAAAAAAAAAAAAAAAAAAAAAAATGAAAAAAAAAAAAAAAAAAGTTTGAATTTTCACTATAATCCCCCCCCTCACTCCCCCCCCCCCCCCACCACCACCACCACCCGCCTGCTCTATCATATTTCGAAATGTTTCACATCATACTTTCTCTATAATTTAGATATGGAGCCCAGATCTTCTGATATTTCTCGTCTTGATCTCTCATTGTCATTGTTAAATTTTCCATTTGTTGGATTTCTGCAATTCTCTGAAACCACTGTGCTCTAGCTGGAGGGTTGCTTTTTTTCCACAGAACCGGGATACATGCCCTTGCTGCTATCAATAAATGTCTCAGCAAAGAATTTTTGAATCTTTCTATTGCCATTGGGATGTCCAGCAGCAGAAAAGTTGCCGGTTTATCTCCCAGGTCAATTCCTGTAATCCTTACAATAGTATCGGCTACCATCTCCCAGAACACTCTAATTTTTGGACATTCCCAAAATATATGTAATAATGTTCCTTCTGCTCCATGACATCTCCAACATGTCTCTGATGTCTGGGGGTAAATTTGATGTAACACTTTTGGTGTTCTATACCACCTAGTAAGGATCTTGTATCCCCCTTCTTGATATCTGCTTGCCATCGAGGCCTTTTGATTAAACAACAGCATCTTATCCTTTTGTTCTGGGGAAAACGTAGTCCCTAAATCTCTTTCCCAAGCCTGTAAAAAGGGCAAATCTTGTGAAGTCTCCTGTTCTATTAACATACTATAAAAATAAGACATCAGATGTCTCAGTTCCTCTCCTTTCAAACAGATCTCTTCAAACTCAGTCAATGCCCTTATTTCTACGTATACCTTTGATTTAGATCTAATAAAGGCTTCTAATTGCCTCATTCTGAAAGGGTCTAGTCCTAATGTCATTCCTTTTTCAATATCTTTTTTAGTCATTAACCGGTTGCCTACCGAGAAATGACAAATTCTACTCATACCTCTATCTTGTATTGTTTTAAACTTTGGATCTGTCATTCCCGGTAGAAATGCTGGGGTACCAAGGATAGGAAGGAGCGGACTGGGAGTTCTTGAAATAGATGTTTTCCTGAATACTCTTTTAGTTATTCGTAATGTCTCCCCTAGTATTGGATGTTTTCTCAATCCCATTGGTATTTCTGTATCTGGAATCCACACTAATCCTTCCAATGGGATATCTGTCGCTGCTTGTTCTGTCTGTATCCACGGTTTTTCGTTTTTAAGCCTACACCATTCCACTACTCTAGTTAAGTGTGAGGCCTCCTGGTATTTTATTGGATCTGGAAGTCCTATCCCTCCTTTTCCTTTGGGGAGTACTAAAATATCTCGGCGTACTCTTGCTGGTTTCCCAGCCCAGATGAACTTCATAAATCTTGATCTAAGATCCTTAAACAAACTTGTAGGGATCTTAATTGGTATAGTTTGAATTATGTATAACAGTCTGGGCATCACATTCATCTTAATAATATTGGTTCTCCCGAACCATGTAAAAATCTCTTTGTCCCATTTTTGAAGATCACTTTTGATCTGTCTTACCAGTGGGATATAATTAAGTTCAAACAGTTCATTTAGATTTTTTGACATTTTTGTTCCTAAGTAACTTATATATGAATTCGTCCATCTAAAATCAAATTGCGTGGACACTGCTTGCAACTGAGGCGAATCCATCTCTACTCCCATTGCCTCCGATTTTCCATAGTTTATTCTAAAGTTGGATATTTTCCCATATTCTCGTAGCTCCATTAGTAAAGATGGGAGAGATGTAATTGGGGACGTTACAAAAAAGATCAAATCATCTGCATAAGCTGCCAACTTCTGATCCTCATTTTTTATTTTTACCCCCCTGATATCCACATTGGCACGTATTTTCCTTAAAAAAGGTTCTATTGTCAAAATGAATATCAGGGGTGAGAGGGGACATCCCTGGCGTGTTCCATTTAAAATGGAGAATGGCTCTGATAGTCTGTCATTCACTTTCACCCTAGCACTTGGTTTTGAATATAAGTTTAGGATCCATCTCAGCATCCCCTCCCCCAGGCCTATATGTTGTAGTACTGCTTTTAAGAATATCCAATCCACCCGATCAAACGCTTTTTCTGCATCCGCAGATACTATCACCATTGACTTATGCAATTTTTGTACCAGGTAAATTGTGTTCACCACTCGTTGCGTATTTTCTCTTCCTTCTCTCCCTGGGACGAATCCCACTTGATCTGGGTGTATTAGTTCCGGTATCAAATTTATCAATCTCATGGCTAATATTTTTGTGAACAATTTAAGGTCCACATTCAACAACGAAATAGGTCGGTAGCTGGGACACTGAGAGGGATCCTTTCCTTCTTTCGGTATTACTGTTATATGCGCCAGTAACGTTTCTGTTGGAATTTGCTTCCCTTCCCGTATTGAATTATAAGCTTCCACGAATCTCGGAGCCAATTTCTCCGCGAACATTCTATAATATGACAAAGTAAATCCATCTGGACCTGGTGATTTACCTAATTTCAATATTTTTAATACTTTTGCAACTTCCTCTAGAGTGATTGGTACATCTATTTCTCTGGCCATTTCCTCTGTTATTTTTGGCATTTCTGTCCTTTCAATATATTCTCTAGCGATCTCTCCTTTTTTTAACTCCTCTGCCAACGTAGACTTCTTTTCCAACTGATATAGCTTCTCATAGTATTCTTTGAATACCTGAGCAATTTTCTCCGATGTATTAACCATTTCATCTCTCTGTGTCTTAATTTGTGTAATTGAATTCCTAGTTGTGCTTTCTCTGAGGGCGTTTGCCAACAGTCTCCCTGGTTTATTCCCAAATTCATAGAATCTCCGTTTCCCTCGAGTTAGCTTTGCTTTCGCTTTATCTATTAATTGGAGATTTAATTTTTCACGCAGACCCTCTAATTTCTGTTCTACTAGTTGTGCTTGTGATTTTTTATGTACTGTTTCTAGTTCCCTAATCTCTTTAAGCAAGTTATCAATCGTTTCATTCATTCTGCGTTTTCTATGTGCTCCCATGGATATAAATATTCCTCTCATGACACATTTATGTGCTTCCCATATACAAAAAGGTGTTGTTTCTCCTACTTTATTTGTTGCAAAAAAAACATCCAGTTCTTGTTCTAATTTTACCTTATATTCACTATCCTTTAGTAATGTTTCATTTAACTTCCATTGCCATTCCCTTGGTTCAGCTTCCCCTAATTCAATCACACAACTCGTCGGGGCGTGGTCTGATAGTGTAAATAGGCCAATTGAGGCTTCCACTAGGGATGTAATCACATTCTGGGAGATTAAAATATAGTCAATTCTAGAGTAAGATTTATATTTTGCCGAGAAAAAAGTATAATCTCTGCTCTGTGTGTGAACAGCCCTCCAGCTGTCGATCAGCTGCAATTCTTGCATCATTCTCTTTACTTTCCTTAATTTGACATAAGATAGATGAGACGAGCCTTTTGATGTGTCTTTTATTGGATCCAAAGCCATATTTAGGTCGCCTCCTAACACTAGTATTCCCTCTTTATGTTGTTGAATAATCTGTAAATAGATTTCTAGAGAGGTTACTTGGTTTTCATTTGGCAGATATATATTTACCAATGTCACTTTTTGGCAGCCCAATGTACCTTTTACTATCAGGAGGCGACCTTCCTCATCCATGTATACCCCTTGTTCCTTCCATGGTGTCTGTCTTGCTATTAAAATAGATACCCCACAAGATTTCGAGTTCTGTGAGGTGCTATGATATACCCAGGGGAAATAGTGATCTTTACTCCAAGGGATCCTATCCTTTTTAAAATGAGTTTCCTGTAAGAAAACTATTTGAGATTTAAATCTTTTCAACTCCATTATTAATCGTAAAAACGAAGGGATCTGAGCCTCCCTTCCCCCCTGGCCACCCAGGGGGTCTGCCCCCCCACCCATGATAGAACCATACATTGGGGTGGGGGGATCCTAGATAGAGAGAACCCCTCCCCAGGGCGCTCTTACCTTAGGAATGCTGGAGATAGAGTCTGTCGTTTGAGCCTCAGCTTCCGACATGACTGCAGGTGGCTGCTTACTACAGAGTTCCACGTTGCCTGTGCACGTTCTGAACTCATCTCCAGCTTGTGCCCGGACCTCCTATCAGCTTCACGACCCGGAACCGGAAGTCGGTCGTATTTCGAGGTCAAGCCTTCGTTTCCGCCGGATACGACGTCGCCCGTCGTTCGGCCCGCTCGGTTCAGAGAAAAAAAGGGGCGGACTGTACCCCTGTACAGGGAAATCTTCCGAACGGCTTGCCAGCTGCGTCCCTGTAGACGCGATAGGAGTCCCCCACGACCTGAAGCCGCGCTCGACTCGGAAGGGGTGGCAGTACCTGGTGAGGTAAGTAAACCGTTCGACCCGTCCGACACGCGTACGTTGGTTTCGAACGGTTTGAACCCAGCTTTTTCCAAACGAAGCCCCTGCTTCTTTCAACCGGGTTCTATTAACGAAAAAACGGCCACAGCCTCCCCAGCTGATCGGCCTGGTTCCTTGCACAGTGTCTCCCCGCCGGAGGAAACACTAATAACTGAGGTCCGGCAGGGGAAGTAAGAATTTATGGGCTGGCGCAGTGTTTCCAGAGGAAGAGGAGGAGTCTATCTCTCATAGTGGCTGTCCTGAAAGACGATTAGGGAAAAAGTCTGCTGGAGCCCACACACGATCGAATTGCCTGACAGATTCCAGTCCGCTGGACCAAGTCTGCCGGAAAGGCCGATCGTGTGTACGCGGCATTAGTCTTTATTTTAGTTTTAGTCCCATTTTAATCTTTTGACTAAAATTACATTTAAGTTTTAATCAGATTTTAGTCATCTCATTTGTTTTAGTCGTATTTTCGTTGACTAAAATATTCATTTAGTTGGCTAAAATGGTTTAGTCATTTTAGTAGCTGAATGTAACACTGTGTGATGTCACTGGTCTGTAGTGAATTGATGAGTCGTGTTCTCATGAATACGAAGGGTCTCAGGGATGTCTCTAGGGAATGGATAGGTTGTGTTCTCAGGAATATGAAAGGTCTAAGTGATGTTATTGGTCTCTAATGAATGGTTGAGCGAAGTTCTCATAAACATGAAGGTCTCAGGGATGTCTCTGGTGGATGACTAGGCTGTGATGTCATTGGTCTCTAGGGGATGGATAGGCTGTGTTGAAGGTGAATATGAAGGTCTCAGTGATGTCACTTGTCTCTAGTAAATGAATAGGCTGTGTTCTCCTGAATATGAAGGTCTCTATGTCACTGGTCTCTAGCGGATGGATAGGCTGTGTTGCCATCTCTGTGATGTCACCGGTCTCTGGTGGATGACTAGGCTGTTATTCCATTGGTCTCTAGGGGATGGATAGGCTGTGTTGAAGGTCTCAGTGATGTCACTGGTCTCTAGTGAATGGATAGGCTGCGTTCTCCTGAATATGAAGGTCTCTGATGTCACTGGTCTCTGGCGGATGGATAGGCTGTAATTTCATTGGTCTCTAGCGGATGGATAGGCTGTGTTGAAGGTGAATATGAAGGTCTCAGTGATGTCACTTGTCTCTAGTAAATGAATAGGCTGTGTTCTCCTGAATATGAAGGTCTCTATGATGTCACTGGTCTCTAGCGGATGGATAGGCTGTGTTGCCATCTCTGTGATGTCACCGGTCTCTGGTGGATGACTAGGCTGTTATTCCATTGGTCTCTAGGAGATGGATAGGCTGTGTTGAAGGTCTCAGTGATGTCACTGGTCTCTAGTGAATGGATAGGCTGTGTTCTCCTGAATATGAAGGTCTCTGATGTCACTGGTCTCTGGCGGATGGATAGGCTGTAATTTCATTGGTCTCTAGCAGATGGATAGGCTGTGTTGCCATCTCTGTGATGTCACCGGTCTCTGGTGGATGACTAGGCTGTGATTCCATTGGTCTCTAGGGGATGGATAGGCTGTGTTCAAGGTCTCAGCGATGCCACTGGTCTCTATTGAATGGATAGGCCGTCTTCTCCTGAATATGAAGGTCTCAGTGATGTCACTGGTCTCTGGTGGATGAATAGGCTATGATTCCTTTGGTCTCTAGGTGATGGATAGGCTGTGTTGAAGGTGAATATGAAGGGTCTCGGTGATGGCAAGGGCCTCTAGTGAATGGATAGGCTGTGTTCTCAGGAATATGAAGGTCTCAGTGATGTCACTGGTCTCTGGTGGATGAATAGGCTGTGATTCCTTAGGCCTCTAGTGAATGGATAGGCTGTGTTCTCATGAATATGAAGGTTTTAGTGATGTTACTGGTCTTTAGTGAATGAATAGGCTGTGTTGTCATCTCAGTGATGTCACTGGTCTCTAGTGGGTAAACAGGCAGTGATGTCACAGTGGTGTAGTGGATAGCACTTTCACCCAGCAGCAAAAGGGTCGCTGGTTCAAATCCTGACCACGACACCATCTGCCTGGAGTTTGCATGTGCCTGTGTGGGTTTCCTCCGGGCACTCCGGTTTCCTCCTACACTCTAAAGACATGCTGGTAGGTTAATCGGATCCTGCCTAAATTGGCCCTAGTGTATGTGTGGATGAATGTGAGTTAGGGACCTTAGATTGTAAGCTCCTTGAGGGTAGGGACTGATGAATTTACAATGTATATGTAAAGTGCTGCGTAAATTGACGGCATTATACAAGTACCTGAAATAGATAAAATAAATGTACTCACCCTCTTACCACAGAGAATGGATCCTCCACAGACATGCTGAGCGGTCTTCTCTCTCCTCTTCTGTTACTCTATTGTCAGTCTCCAATAATGTCTATAAACTTTACACACTTCCCATGTTCCTGTACACGTGATCCTCCCAGTAATAATGATAATAGATATAATAAATATGGCCCCTTTGTGTATAAACAAGGCACAGTGTGAGGCAGCAAATGTCAGCTAATTCTTTGGCACATATAAAAGAGCAGCGCGACCCTCCCCTATTCACAGCAATGTGTTCATAATCCACCCAGACAGCGCAGTGTACACTGGAGAGGAGTGGGCAGCGCTCTCTATCGGCTCTCCATGCAGTGGACTGTCTATGAGCGATCTGACGCTGCTACATCTTCCCTCCGCTCTACAATTACCCCGCACAGACCACCACACTCTCTACTTCCCCCCCACCAAACTTCCAGCGCCCCTCTCCCACTTGTCAACTCTTCCTCGTTACACGTGTTTCCGGTTCTGGCGCTAAGCATCATGGGAGTTGTAGTTCTTCTCTCCCTACCCGCCCTTCTGCGCGGTGATTGGTCCGCTGTAGTGTCACAGTTTGATGCCTATCACAGGATGGTGCGGAAGTGACGTTGTTGCGTACTGCGCATGCGCGATGCGCTCCAAACGCTCGCGCCGTGCGTTCCAACATAGTTTCGGCAATACAGTTCAGCGAAACCATCACATAATGTTACGGAAGTGATGTTACACACAACACAAACACGGGCCACGTTGTTGCGTACTGCGCATGCGCGATGCGTTCCAAACACTTGCGCCGTGCGTTCCAACATAGTTTCGGCAATACAGTTCAGCGAAACCATCACATAATGTTACGGAAGTGAAGTTACACACAACACAAACACTGGGCCGTTCGTTACAACACTAATACTTCCCTTGTTACCTAGTAGGTTTTGCATTGCTGGGACTTGTAGTGCCTATCCTGAGCTACATGCTTCAATGTTCAGTGTCCTCATCCCTATCCCCATGCTTCAATGTTCAGTGTCCATCCTTATCCCCGTGCTTCAATGTTCAGTGTCCTCATCCTTATCCCCGAGCTTCAATGTTCAGTGTCCATCCCTATCCCCATGCTTCAATGTTCAGTGTCCTCATCCCTATCCGCGAGCTTCAATGTTCAGTGTCCTCATCCTTATCCCTGTGCTTCAATGTTCAGTGTCCTCATCCCTATCCCCATGCTTCAATGTTCAGTGTCCTCATCCCTATCCGCGAGCTTCAATGTTCAGTGTCCTCATCCTTATCCCTGTGCTTCAATGTTCAGTGTCCTCATCCCTATCCCCATGCTTCAATGTTCAGTGTCCTCATCCCGATCCGCAAGCTTCAATGTTCAGTGTCCTCATCCTTATCCCTGTGCTTCAATATTCAGTGTCCTCATCCCTATCCGCAAGCTTTAAATGTTCAGTGTCCTCATCCTTATCCCTGTGCTTCAATGTTCAGTGTCCTCATCCTTATCCCTGAGCTTCAATGTTCAGTGTCCTCATCCCTATCCGCGAGCTTCAATGTTCAGTGTCCTCATCCTTATCCCCCTGCTTCAATGTTCAGGGTCCTCATCCTTATCCCCGAGCTTCAATGTTCAGTGTCCTCATCCCTATCCCCCTGCTTCAATGTTCAGTGTCCTCATCCCTATCCGCGAGCTTCAATGTTCAGTGTCCTCATCCTTATCCCCCTGCTTCAATGTTCAGGGTCCTCATCCTTATCCCCGAGCTTCAATGTTCAGTGTCCTCATCCCTATCCCCCTGCTTCAATGTTCAGTGTCCTCATCCCTATCCGCGAGCTTCAATGTTCAGTGTCCTCATCCCTATCCGCGAGCTTCAATGTTCAGTGTCCTCATCCCTATCCGCGAGCTTCAATGTTCAGTGTCCTCATCCTTATCCCCGAGCTTCAATGTTCAGTGTCCTCATCCCTATCCCCCTGCTTCAATGTTCAGTGTCCTCATCCCTATCCGCGAGCTTCAATGTTCAGTGTCCTCATCCTTATCCCCCTGCTTCGATGAGGACACTGAACATCGAAGCATGGGGATAAGGATGGGACACTGAACATTGAAGCTTGCGGATAGGGATGAGGACACTGAACATTGAAGCTCGGGGATAAGGATGAGGACACTGAACATTGAAGCACGGGGATAAGGATGGACACTGAACATTGAAGCATGGGGATAGGGATGAGGACACTGTACATTGAAGCATGTAGCTCAGGATAGGCACTACAAGTCCCAGCAATGCAAAACCTACTAGGTAACAAGGGAAGTATTAGTGTTGTAACGAACGGCCCAGTGTTTGTGTTGTGTGTAACTTCACTTCCGTAACATTATGTGATGGTTTCGCTGAACTGTATTGCCGAAACTATGTTGGAACGCACGGCGCAAGTGTTTGGAACGCATCGCGCATGCGCAGTACGCAACAACGTGGCCGTGTTTGTGTTGTGTGTAACATCACTTCCGTAACATTATGTGATGGTTTCGCTGAACTGTATTGCCGAAACTATGTTGGAACGCACGGCGCGAGCGTTTGGAGCGCATCGCGCATGCGCAGTACGCAACAACGTCACTTCCGCACCATCCTGTGATAGGCATCAAACTGTGACACTACACCGCCTTTTCCTCTTCAGCCCCACCTCCCTTTTACACTAAGAAACGCTGGTCTATTACGTGTTTCCTGTATATGCCGGAGAGCGTCATGGAAGTTGTAGTTTTTCTTCTTATTTTTGTACTTGCGCCTTTTCCACTTCCAAATTGTAGGTTACCTTGGTCCCATGCGATCTGGTGCTTGTAAATGCATTGTGTTTGTGATCTGTGGTTGGAGTGCCGTTAACATATTAGCACCCCCAGCATATACATAAAGGCAGTGCCTTGTGAACACAAAAAAAAGGAGGGCGCACACACCTAGTGAATTACCTTTAACACCATAATCAATTTATTAAAAAGCCAAAGACATACACAAACATGACAAGATAAAAAAGCCCATCAAATCATAACTCCAACATAGAGGATAGCATGATGTCTGTGATGGAAAACTGACGCGTTTTGGGAGACAAGCCTCCTACCTCAGAGCACAGTGTGGGAAACGCATACAGAACATGCCTTTTTCCTCTCCAGTCAATACATAGAAGTATGTTATGTACATAGCGTGGGGGGGGGGGGGGGACTTACATAGTGCAGGGGTCAGGTGTACAGAGTGTTGGGGTCAGAAGAAGGTAACAGTTCAGGGGTTAGGTGTCTCATGTACATAGTGCAGGAGTCAGGTGTACAGAGTGTTGGGGTCAGAAGAAGGTAACAGTTCAGGGGTTAGGTGTCTCATGTACATAGTGCAGGAGTCAGGTGTACAGAGTGTTGGGGGTCAGAAGAAGGTAACAGTGCAGGGGTTAGATGTATCATGTACATAGTGCAGGGGTCAGGTGTACAGAGTTTTGGGGTCAGAAGAAGGTAACAGTGCAGGAGTTAGGTGTCTCATGTACATAGTGCAGGAGTCAGGTGTACAGAGTGTTGGGGTCAGGGGTTAGGTGTCTCATGTACATAGTGCAGGAGTCAGGTGTACAGTGTGTTGGGGTCAGAAGAAGGTAACAGTTCAGGGGTTAGGTGTCTCATGTATATAGTGCAGGAGTCAGGTGTACAGAGTGTTGGGGTCAGAAGAAGGTAACAGTTCAGGGGTTAGGTGTCTCATGTACATAGTGCAGGAGTCAGGTGTACAGTGTTGGGGTTCGGTGTCTCATGTACATAGTGCAGGAGTCAGGTGTACAGAGTGTTGGGGTCAGAAGAAAGTAACAGTGCAGGGGTTAGGTGTCTCATGTACATAGTGCAGTGGTCAGGGGTTAGTTTTACAGAGTGTTGGGATCAGAAGAAGGTAACAGTGCAGGGGTTAGGTGTCTCATGTACATAGTGCAGGGGTCAGGTGTACAGAGTGTTGGGGTCAGGGGTTAGGCGTTTCTTGTACATAGTGCAGGGGTCAGGTGTACAGAGTGTTGGGATCAGAAGAAGGTAAAAGTGCAGGGGTTGGATGTCTCATGTACATAGTGCAGGAGTCAGGTGTATAGAGTGTTGGAGTCAGGGGTTAGGTGTCGCGTGTACATAGTGCAGGAGTCAGGTGTACAGAGTCTTGGGGTCAGGGGTTAGGTGTCTCCTGTACATAGTGCAGGGGTCAGGTGTGTAATGTATAGAGTGTACGGGTCATGAGAAGGTGATGTACAGAGTGTAGGGGGTCAGGAAAACCGGTAACATACATAGTGCAAGGGTCAGGTGTGAAACGTATAGACTGTAGGGTTGAGGAGAAGGTACTGTACAGAATGCGGGGGTCAGGAGTAGGTAATCTACATACTGCAGGGGTCAGGTATGCAATGTACAGAGTGTAGGGGTCAGGAGAAAGTAATATACATAGTGCAGCTGTCAGGTGTGTAATGTACAGAGTGTAGGGGTCTGGGGTGGGTAATGTACATAGTGCAGGGGTAAGGCATGTAATGTACACAGTGCAGGGGTCAGGCATGTAATGTACAGGGTGTAAGGGTCAGAAGTAGGTCATGTACAGATTGTGTGGGCCACGAGTAGGTAACCTACATAGTGCAGGGGTCAGGTGTGTAATATACAGGGTGTAGGGGTCAGAAGTAGGTCATGTACAGAATGTGTGGGTCAGGAGTAGGTAATCTACATAGTGCAGGGGTCAGGTGTGTAATGCACAGAGTGTAGGGGTCTGGGGTTGGTAATGTACACAGTGCAAGGGTCAGGCATGTAATGTCCACAGTGCAGGGGTCAGGCATGTAATATACAGGGTTTAGGGGTCAGAAGTAGGTCATGTACAGACTTTGTGAGTCAGGAGTAGGTAATCTACATAGTGCAGGGGTCAGGTGTGTAATGTACAGAGTGTAGGGGTCTGGGGTGGGTAATGTACATAGTGCAAGGGTCAGGCATGTAATGTCCACAGTGCAGGGGTCAGGCATGTAATGTCCACAGTGCAGGGGTCAGGCATGTAATGTCCACAGTGCAGGGGTCAGGTATGTAATATACAGGATGTAGGGGTCAGAAGTAGGTCATGTACAGATTGTGTGGGTCAGAAGTAGGTAACCTACATAGTGCAGGGGTCAGGTGTGTAATATACAGGGTGTAGGGGTCAGAAGTAGGTCATGTACAGAATGTGTGGGTCAGGAGTAGGTAATCTACATAGTGCAGGGGTCAGGTGTGTAATGTACAGAGTGTAGGGGTCTGGGTTTGGTAATGTACACAGTGCAAGGGTCAGGCATGTAATGCCCACAGTGCAGGGGTCAGGCATGTAATATACAGGGTTTAGGGGTCAGAAGTAGGTCATGTACAGACTTTGTGAGTCAGGAGTAGGTAATCTGCATAGTGCAGGGGTCAGGTGTGTAATGTACAGAGTGTAGGGGTCTGGGGTTGGTAATGTACACAGTGCAAGGGTCAGGCATGTAATGCCCACAGTGCAGGGGTCAGGCATGTAATATACAGGGTTTAGGGGTCAGAAGTAGGTCATGTACAGACTTTGTGAGTCAGGAGTAGGTAATCTACATAGTGCAGGGGTCAGGTGTATAATGTACAGAGTGTAGGGGTCTGGGGTGGGTAATGTACATAGTGCAAGGGTCAGGCATGTAATGTCCACAGTGCAGGGGTCAGGCATGTAATGTCCACAGTGCAGGGGTCAGGTGTGTAATGTACAGGGTGTAGGGGTCAGAAGTAGGTCATGTACAGATTGTGTGGGTCAGGAGTAGGTAATCTGCATAGTGCAGGGGTCAGGTGTGTAATGTACAGGGTGTAGGGGTCAGAAGTAGGTCATGTGCAGATTGTGTGGGTCAGGAGTAGGTAATCTACATAGTGCAGGAGTCAGGTGTGTAATGTACACAGTGCAGAGGTCAGGCATGTAATGTACACAGTGCAGGGGTCAGGTGTGTAATGTACAGGGTGTAGGGGTCAGAAGTAGGTCATGTAAAGATTGTGTGGGTCAGGAGTAGGTAATGTACATAGTGCAGGGGTCAGGTGTGTAATGTACAGTATACACAGTGCAGCAGACACACAGATCCGTGCACCACCCATGCATGTCAGTAAGCGCTTGAGATCTTGTGAATGTGTGAGGTGGAATGTCTCATGGGACATGTAGTCCGGGTCAGGAGAAGGAAGTGATTTAAAGTGATTCTAAAGGCAGAAGTTTTTCTTTTTGTTACCTCAATGCTTTCTATGCATTAAGGTAAAAAAAAAAAAAACACCTGTGAGCAGCTCCCTTCCAGCCTCCCTTTCTCTTTCCCTCCTTACAGAACTCAGATGCTGTCATCCACAGCCAGTGAGGAGGAAGAGTGGGGCGGGGCCAAACACACAGTGCAGATAAGGATGGAGCAAGCAAGGGTTCCCCCATAGCAAGCAACTTGTTATTGGGGTACTCTGAAGGCAGGAGGAGCAAAGAGCGGGGACCCCAGAAGAGGAGGATCGGGGCTGCTCTGTGCAAAACCATTGCACAGAGCAGGTAAGTATAATAACTTTTTTTTTTTTTAATACCAACATTTACAAATACTTTAAGGGCTCTGTGTAGGGAAGATCAGCATCTAAACCCAAAGAAGCCGATGGACAATAGACTGGAGGTAAATGAATGCGTTACAATTCAATTTAGAGTAAATGTTTAGCAGTATTGTGCATCATATTTAAAAATTCTACTGCTTTAATATGTACGGATTTATATCCCCCTCCACCGTTCTTGTAGCTTCATGTCTGGCTCCCAGTTAAAATACCCTATATTTATCATATTATATTACAGTCCTGTCTGAAAATCTGCAAACCAGCATATTAGGTGTTTTTTTACATTTTTTCCCCCCTTTCTTTGCTTATAGCTAGTTATTTATATTTACCACTGAATATAGACACTCAAGAATAATTTGTGTGTGTTTTTTTTTTTTTTTTTAATTTACATATTAACTAAACTGCACACCACTCTTTTTTTTTTAGGTTTTTATCCTATTTCCAAAAAATCTAAACAATAATCGGCCAACAAATTAATTATGGAAATAATCGTTAGTTGCTGCCCTAGTACAGAGTGTCGAGGTCTGGGGCTGGTAATGTACATGAGTACATGCAGGAGTCAAGTGTATAATGTATAGAATGTAGGCATCAGGAGTACGTAACATACATAGTGTAGTGGTCAGGTGTGTGTAATGTACAATATGTAGGGATCAGGAGTAGGTAACATACATAATGTAGGAGTTAGGTGTCTGTAATGTACAATATGTAGGGATCAGGAGTAGGTAACATACATAATGTAGGAGTCAGGTGTGTGTAATGTACAATATGTAGGGATCAGGAGTAGGTAACATACATAATGTAGGAGTTAGGTGTGTGTAATGTACAATATGTAGGGATCAGGAGTAGGTAACATACATAATGTAGGAGTCAGGTGTGTGTAATGTACAATATGTAGGGATCAGGAGTAGGTAACATACATAGTGTTGGGTCTGTGGTGGCTAATGTACATAGTGCAGGGGGTCGGGTATGTAATGTACAAAGCGTAGGTTTCAGGAGTAGGTAACGTTCATAATGTAGGGGTCAGGTGTGTGTAATGTACAATATGTAGGGATCAGGAGTAGGTAACATGCATAGTGCAGGGTCTTGGATTCCGCTGTACAAAGCGTAGGGAAGGGATCAGGGGTAGGTAACATACATAGTGCAGGGGTCAGGTGTAGATATTGTACATAGTGCCGGGGTCGGGTGTGTAATAACAGAGTGCAGGGTTTCAGGTGGGTAACATACATAGTGCAGGGTTCAGGTGCAGAGGACGGGAGTAGGTAATGTACATAGCGCAGGGGTCAGGTATATATAACTGACACGGTTTAGGGATCAGAGGTATATACAGCCCAGCACACAGCACCCCCTTTGATTGTCACCTATGCACTTACATACACATTGCCTACACCCAAATACATATACAGTAGCTGGCAATTATTATAATGCCCACAATCTTAGATGTTCCTTGGTGCGGAGAGAGAAATTAGTGCAAAATGGGAGAGTGTGGGTATGAAAAATGCTTACCTCCCAACTTATGATCTTGACAGAGAGGGACGATTTGTAAAGAAGCAGAATGTGGCACAAGTGGTGCACCTCAGAGAGAATTGGGTGTAGTCATATGGTTGTAATTTACAGATATTCCTGTAGCAGCTTTGAAAAGAACCCCACCTGTCATTGGGAGATTTATCATGATAAGGACAGAAACGCATCCAAGAATGTTTTTTATAATATGATGTATGTACCATATTTGTTTACCTGGCTACAACTTTAAGTACAGTCAGTTTATAGTGCGGCAACCCAACAGCTCTTGTAGAGATTACAGTGATAACCCCCACAGAACAAGCCCCCCCCCCCCGTCCTTCTCAGTACAGACCACCCCCACAGAACAAGCCCCCCCACTCCTCAGTATAGATCACCCCCACAGAACAAGCCCCCCCCACTCCTTCTCAGTACAGACCACCCCACAGAACAAGCCCCCCCCACTCCTCAGTATAGATCACCCCCACAGAACAAGCCCCCCCACTCCTCAGTATAGATCACCCCCACAGAACAAGCCCCCCCACTCCTCAGTATAGATCACCCCCACAGAACAAGCCCCCCCCCCCACTCCTTCTCAGTACAGACCACCCCACAGAACAAGCCCCCCCACTCCTCAGTATAGATCACCCCCACAGAACAAGCCCCCCCCCCACTCCTCAGTACAGACCACCCCACAGAGCAAGCCCCCCCACTCCTCAGTATAGATCACCCCCACAGAACAAGCACCCCCCCCACTCCTTCTCAGTACAGACCACCCCACAGAACAAGCCCCCCCCACTCCTCAGTATAGATCACCCCCACAGAACAAGCCCCCCCACTCCTCAGTACAGACCACCCCACAGAACAAGCCCCCCCACTCCTCAGTATAGATCACCCCCACAGAACAAGCCCCCCACTCCTCAGTATAGATCACCCCCACAGAACAAGCCCCCCCACTCCTCAGTATAGATCACCCCCACAGAACAAGCCCCCCCCCCACTCCTCAGTACAGACCACCCCACAGAGCAAGCCCCCCCACTCCTCAGTATAGATCACCCCCACAGAACAAGCACCCCCCCCACTCCTTCTCAGTACAGACCACCCCACAGAACAAGCCCCCCCCACTCCTCAGTATAGATCACCCCCACAGAACAAGCCCCCCCACTCCTCAGTACAGACCACCCCACAGAACAAGCCCCCCCACTCCTCAGTATAGATCACCCCCACAGAACAAGCCCCCCACTCCTCAGTATAGATCACCCCCACAGAACAAGCCCCCCCACTCCTCAGTATAGGTCACCCCCACAGAACAAGCCCCCCCACTCCTCAGTATAGATCACCCCCACAGAACAAGCCCCCCCACTCCTCAGTATAGATCACCCCCACAGAACAAGCCCCCCACTCCTCAGTATAGATCACCCCCACAGAACAAGCCCCCCCACTCCTCAGTATAGATCACCCCCACAGAACAAGCCCCCCCACTCCTCAGTATAGATCACCCCCACAGAACAAGCCCCCCACTCCTCAGTATAGATCACCCCCACAGAACAAGCCCCCCCACTCCTCAGTATAGATCACCCCCACAGAACAAGCCCCCCACTCCTCAGTATAGATCACCCCCACAGAACAAGCCCCCCCACTCCTCAGTATAGATCACCCCCACAGAACAAGCCCCCCCACTCCTCAGTATAGATCACCCCCACAGAACAAGCCCCCCCACTCCTCAGTATAGATCACCCCCACAGAACAAGCCCCCCACTCCTCAGTATAGATCACCCCCACAGAACAAGCCCCCCCCCCCACTCCTCAGTATAGATCACCCCCACAGAACAAGCCCCCCCACTCCTCAGTATAGATCACCCCCACAGAACAAGCCCCCCCACTCCTCAGTATAGATCACCCCCACAGAACAAGCCCCCCCACTCCTCAGTATAGATCACCCCCACAGAACAAGCCCCCCCCCACTCCTCAGTATAGATCACCCCCACAGAACAAGCCCCCCCACTCCTCAGTATAGATCACCCCCACAGAACAAGCCCCCCCCCCACTCCTCAGTATAGATCACCCCCACAGAACAAGCCCCCCCACTCCTCAGTATAGATCACCCCCACAGAACAAGCCCCCCCACTCCTCAGTATAGATCACCCCCACAGAACAAGCCCCCCCACTCCTCAGTATAGATCACCCCCACAGAACAAGCCCCCCCACTCCTCAGTATAGCTCACCCCCACAGAACAAGCCCCCCCCCACTCCTCAGTATAGATCACCCCCACAGAACAAGCCCCCCCACTCCTCAGTATAGCTCACCCCCACAGAACAAGCCCCCCCCCACTCCTCAGTATAGATCACCCCCACAGAACAAGCCCCCCCACTCCTCAGTATAGATCACCCCCACAGAACAAGCCCCCCCTGCTCTTTCTCAGTACAGACCACCCCCACAGAACATACCTCCCTTTCAGTACAAATCCCTCCCTTTCCATCGGTATAGGCCTCCATTTATTAGAGACCCCCTCTGTCCCCACCGGTACAGAAACTCCCCACTCCAATAGCGATCCCTTGCCTCCCAACCAGTACAGACCCCTCCGCCTCCAGTAGAGATCCCATTCAGTTCAGACCCCCTCCCTCCCTACAAGTACAGATTGCCCCTCCAGTACAGCCCCCCCCCCCCCCTCCCCACCAGTATAGAGTGTTCTGCATCTGAAAAAAATGATGCATGACCTTTTCTTGTGCTTTCCGGTACATTGGCTGCCTGTTCATTTGAATTGGTCGCTTAAGGCCTGAGAGTAACACAGCACACCAGATTATCAAAGTGTAAATGAGCCCTTCAATTAAATGGAACTTCATTCATTTCTTCCTTAGGTTCAGATCACAGGGGTCTAAGGTAGTTGATATCTGCTGTTCTTTTCAGATATGTTGCGGCTAGTTTACATTAGCGTTGTTTTCTGAAGAGCACTTCACATTTAGGTCGCTCTTCAGAGAGCATTGACACTTGCTTTAACCCCTTGAACCCTGCACTAGCACAATGCATGTGTTTGTGGGGCGTCCCACATTTAGTTAAATGGGTTGTGTCCAGTGAGCAGCACTACTTGCTGAATGTGGCAGTAGGGATCATTTCTGTGCCTGCGGCATATATATAACCCATCCATTGCCTTTGCAGCTAAAGGAGGAGCTGTTGGGGGGCAGTAAAACCATGGCGCAACCGTGTGGTTTTACCACCACTCCCCCCAAACGCTAATGTAAACAAGCCCTTAGGCTGGGTTCACATATAGGGCTTGAAAAAGTATTCATACCCCTTGAAATTTTCCACATTTTGTCATGTTACATCCAAAAACATAAATGTATTTTATTGGGATTTTATGTGATAGACCAACACAAAGTGGCACATAATTGTGAAGTGGAAGGAAAATGATAAATGGTAATGATAAATATGTGAAAAGTGTGCTGTACATTTGTATTCAGCCCCCCCGGAGTCAATACTTTGTAGAACTACCTTTCACTACAATTACAGCTGAAAGTCTTTTTGGGGATGTCTCTACCAGCTTTGCACATCTAGAGAGTGCAAAGCAATCTAGAGAGAAATTTTCAAGTCTTGCCACAGATTCTCAATTGGATTTAGGTCTGGACTTTGACTGGGCCATTCTAACAGTTGAATATGCTTTGATCTAAAACATTCCATTGTAGCTCTGGCTGTATGTTTAGGGTCGTTGTCCTGCTGGTAGGTGAACCTCCACCCCAGTCTCAAGTTTTTTGCAGACTATAACAGGTTTTCTTCTATGATTGTCCTGTATTTGGCTCCATCCACCTTCCCATCAACTCTGACCAGCTTCCCTGTCCCTGCTGCGGGTCGCTGGTTGGAATCACAACCGCAACACTACCTGCTTGGAGTTTGCATGTTCTCCCTGTGCGGGTTTCCTCCGGGTACTCCAGTTTCCTCCCACATTCCAAAGACATGCTGGTAGGTTAATTGGCTTCTGTCCAAAATTGGCCCTAGTATATGAATGTGAGTTTGGGACCTTGGATTGTGGGCTCCTTGAGGATAGGGGGCAATGCATGTGAGGAGTGCTGCTTAAATTGACGGCGCTATATGGGTACCTTAAATAAAATAATGATATAATAGATGAGCATCTTAATAAGACACAATGTACGGGGATAGGGACAATTGTAGACACTCACTCAGGTTGAACTAGATGGACTGGTGTCTTTATTCAACCTTACTAACTATGTACTATGTACTATCCCCACAACATGATGCTGCCATCACCACGTTTCACGGTGGGGATGGTGTGTTCAGGGTGATGTGCGGTATTGATTTTTCCGCCACACATAGCGTTTTGCTTTTAGGCTAAAAAGTAAAATTTTGGTCTCATCTGACCAGAGCACCTTCTTCCACATGTTTGCTGTGTCCTCCCACATGGCTTCTCACAAACTGCAAACTGGACTTCTTATGTCTTTCTTCCAACAATGACTTTCTTCTTGCCACTCTTCCATAAAGGCCAGATTTGTGGAGGGCACGACTAATAGTTGTCCTGTGGACAGATTCTCCCAGCTGAGCTGTAGATCTCTGCAGCTCCTCCAGAGTTACCATGGACCTCTTGGCTGCTTCTCTGATTAATGCTCTCCTTGCCCGGCCTGTCAGTTTAGGTGGACGGCCATGTCTTGGTAGGTTTGGAGTTTTGCCATACACTCCATTTTCGGATGATGGATTGAACAGCACGAGATGTTCAAAGCTTGGGATATTTTTTTATAACCCAACCCTGCTTTAAACTTCTCCACAGCTTTATCCCTGACCTGTCTGGTGTGTTCCTTGGCCTTCATGATGTTGTTTGTTAACTAAGGTTCTCTAAGAAACCTCTGAGGGCTTCACAGAACAGCTGTATTAATACTGAGAATGAATTACACACTCTATTTACTAATTAGGTGACTTCTGAAGGCAGTTGTTTTCACTAGAGTGTAGTTAGGGGTATCGGAGTAAAGGGGGCTGAATACAAATGCACGCCACACTTTTCACATATTTATTTGTAAAACATTTTAAAAAACATTTATCATTTTCCTTCCACTTCACAATTATGTGCCACTTTGTGTTGGTCTATCAAATAAAATCCCAATAAAATACATTTATGTTTTTGGTTGTAATATGGCAAAATGTGGAAAATTGCAAGGGGTATGAATACTTTTTCAATGCACTCTATATGCAAATTGGATGTGGGTCTCCTTACCTACAGGTAACCCTATATTAAGGCTTACCTGTAGGTACTGTAAATATCTCCTGAACCTGGTTTAGGAGATATTTGCCATTTACGCTTGCGGCAACGTCATCGGCGCATCCAAGAAACGCGTAGCATGCGCGGGAGTGATGTCATGAACCGTGAACCCGGAAATAACTCCGGGAGACATGTCGCCGGTCACAGCGGTGTGCGGGGACCGCTGCAACAGCTTCGATCTAAGGTAAGCATCCAATTCCCAATCCTGCATCCATTTCACAATGGTGTGAAACCAGCTTCAATGGAGCCGGTTCACCCAGATCCGGGGCGGATGAGGTCCAGATTGCAGAAGGGTCCCGCGTGTCTTTGGGTTTATTTACCTTTTTTTTTTCTTTTTTTTTTTTACTGTGCATCTTAGTTACAAATTAAGGCTTACATTTAGAAATGTAGGCTTTGCAGTGCTATAACAATTTAGTTCTGAGCCATTAAAGTGGTTGTAACCCCAAAAAAGAAAAAAAAACCCTGTAAGACAAAGACATAATGAGCTAGTATGTATCGCATACTAGCTCATTATGAAATACTTACCTTAGATCGAAGCTGGTGCAGCGGTCCCCCACACACTGCTGTGACCGGCGGCATGTCTCCTGGAGTTATTTCTGTGTTCGCGGGCTCCGGCGCTGTGATGACATCACTCCCACACATGCAACCCATTTCTTGCAAGCGCCAATGACGGCGCAAGCGTATATGGTAAATATTTACCAAACCAGGTTTAGGAGATATTTACAGTACCTACAGGTAAGTCTTAATATAGGCTTACCTGTAGGAACAAGTGGTGTAACGTGGTTTACAACGACTTTAAACTTTTATTTTAGTAGACTGTATCTAAAGCCTCATACACACGATCGGACTTTGTACAAACTTTCCCTTGGATTTTTGTACAAAGGGCGTCGGCCCTGAACTTGTATTGCATACACACAGCAGGACTTTTTCAGCCAACTTTCACCAAATCACGTGGTTTTTCTGCTCTTTACCGCCACCTTTGGTCAACTTCTGTATTGTTGTCTGATCTTTTGCATTGGTTCTGAGCATGCCTGTTTGTACTTTGTACAAAAGTCCTATGGTTTTCTGTACACACGATCAGACTTTGCTCCATCAGACTTTTGTTGCCAGAAAGTTTGTCCGTTCACACAGCCAACAAAAGTCTGATGAAAACCAAAAAAGTTTGTCCGATGGAGCGTACACACGGTCGGATGTTGCTCCAAAACAGCTAATTTGCATGTTTGTTGTCAAAAAGTCTGATCGTGTGTATGGGCCTTTAGAAGTCCTTAGGGCTTGTGTAGATGGGCAAAGGCATTACTTTTGTAGCTTGCATCTGAGATTAATTTGCAAAGCTACTGAGCTTCCCTGCAGGTGCCTCTGACCTGCATTTTACCTCTGTTTAACCACTTAAGCCCTGAACCATTTGGCTGGCCAAAGACCAGAGCAATTTTTGCAATTCGGCACTGTGTCGCTTTAACTGACAATTGCGCGGTAGATTGATGTGGCTCCCAAACAAAATTGATGTCCTTTTTTTTCCCCCACAATTAGAGCTTTCTTTTGGTGGTATTTGATCATCTCTGCGGTTTTTATTTTTTGCGATATAAACAAAAAAATAGCGACAATTTTGAAAAAAATTCATTATTTTTTACTTTTTGTTATAATAAATATCCCCCCAAAAATATATAAAAAAATTTTTTTTTTTTCCTCTGTTTAGGCCAATACTTATTCTTCTACATATTTTTGGTAAAAAAAAATCACAATAAGCGTCTATTGATTGGTTTGCACAAAAGTCATAGCGTCTACAATATAGGGATTCGTTTTATGGCATTTTTATTAATAATTATTTTTTACTGGTAATGGCGGCGATCGATTTTTATCGTGACACATCGCGCAATTTTGACACATTTTTGGGATCATTGTCATTTTTACACCAATCAGTGCTATAAAATTGAACTGATTACTGTAAAAATTACACTGGCAGTGAAGGGGTTAACCACTAGCTGGTTAGGAAGGGATTAAGTGTGTCCTAGGGAGTGATTCTAACTGTAAAGCTGGCCATACACCATACAATGTTCTTATTCAATTTCCTTTAGATTTACCTTCAACTGTGTAGTACAAGGGCTTGCCTGATTGCACACAAACTGAAAGTGTTTCGATTTGACCTCATATTACATGGTTTTGGTAAATCTAAAGGAAATCTATAGAAGAAAATTGTATAATGTATGGCCAGCATTAGGAGGCATGGCTACGAGTGACACATCACCAATCACCGCTCCCGATCACAGCTTGTTTACATTAGCATCTCTCCTTTCTTCCTTTCTGTGAGACGATCGCGGGTATCCCCACGCACATGGAGTCCGTGGGTCCCGTGATCTTAGTCACAAAGCTTGCGGCCGGTGTGCGCATGCCCCGCCAACGGCGCGCACGCAATGGCACAACGGCAAATTCAAAGGGACGTACAGGTATGCCCATTTGCGCAGCCATGCCATTCTGTCGATGTAAATGTACAGGCGGCGGTCGGCAAGCAGTTAAAGCTGGGCACAGACAGATTTTTTATTTTCTTTCCAACCATCGGGCTGAACATAGAGAAAAGGCACAGATTCCTGCATCCACACAAGCAATCTGGATTACTTGTGTGGAATATCCCCCACTGCTCTATTGTATTGTGATAGAATACCCCCAGAATACACTGATCAGCATTGCAGTAATTGGCTGTAATTGGCTGTAGCTGCTCAATAATGCTGGTTTCCCAGCAGGACTGTTGGACAGAAGCCTGTCTAGTGGCAGGGAGAGTTATTCATAGATGGTAATTCACCTTGTTCCTGCTGAACCAGACGATTTTTGCTTTGTGTCCCCAGGTTACACTGCATTGAATTGCTTTTGAATTTTCTTTAACTTTTAGGCCTCATGCACACTGGACATTTTTACAGCTGCTGTTTTAGGCTTCAGAATTTTTTTTTTTTTTTTTACATTCAATAGACTCTCCAGCATGTTATCCTATGTGTCCATGCACATATAGGTTGTTATCAACTGTTTTTGGCTTGGGGCGTTGTTTGGCTGGAAAAAAAAAAAAACTAGTGGGTTCTGAGAGGAGTTTTTCAGCTTTAAAAATGTAAAAAAACGCCTAAGAACGCACATAAACGTGTTTTTTTTTACATTTTTGATCCAATTGAATTTTTTTTTTTTAAAGTTTAAAAATGTCAATGCTAAAAAAAAGCTGAAAAACGCTAAAACGCTATTGCAAAAACGCAGGAAAATGTTGAAAAAATTCACTGCAAAGCTACTGGCGTTTTTATCACGTTACGAGTCCTTATGGAGAGAAAAAAAAACCTGTCCTGATGTCAACAAAACCAATGCACACAAGCCCTTATATAGACAAGCTAATTTTAGCCACTAGCTGCTGTTACCGAGTCATTACATGATCACCGTCATCTCAGTGATGCAGCCAATAAACTGGTTAAACCAGTTGTGGGGGAAAAATAGGCCGTTCTGCCTTTCTATAGAGGTTAACATTAGTCTGACTACAAAGTACAACCAATAGTGACACCAGATCTTACTACAAGTTAGCGAGGAACTATTAAAGATCGGGATGTTTCCTATGGTTAGTTCCATGGAGGTTATGGCTTTATAAATCGATCAGCTTAATATATACGGTACCTTCATTTGATCAGCAAAAATATTAACACAGAATAATTGGGGAGGCTTTAGCTATTGAAAACTGTATACAGAACCAAAAGAATCAATAAATGTAATCAGGGGGAATTCAATAAAGCAGTAGGGTCACTTTTCTGGTGGTATGTCCCTTTTAACCTAATTCATGAAAAACTTGCACCAGTTTCAATACCAGTTTCAATTACCTCCACGCGTGTCACACTCAGGTAGTTCTTACTACGCCACTTTTAGAACACTATTTACTAAAGCTGGAGAGTGCAAAAAATCTTGTGCAGCTGTGCGTGGTAGCCAATCAGCTTCTAACATAAGCGTGCTCAGATAGACCCCTTTCACGCTGCTGCTGCGGTAAAGCACGCTAGTTTTAGCAACGCTTTACCGTCGGCTTTTAACCCCTAGCTAGCGGCAGAAAAAAAGGTTAAAAGTGTCCATGTTGCAGCGCTGCCAAATCGCTTTGCAGGCGCTTCTGCAGCGCTGCCCATCTATTTCAAAGGGCAGGGGCAGTTTAGCATTGTTTATCAGCACAGCCCCCCTCGGGTGTCCGTTCCAGGACCACCAGGATGCCACCAGGACCACCAGGGATGGCCACCACACTGGACCACCAGGTATGCCACCCTAGACCACCAGGGATATGCCAATCAGTGCCCAGGCAGCTGCCAATCAGTGGCAATTAAAAATGACTGTCAGTGCCACCAGTGATGCCTATCAGTGCCAGCCATCAGTGCCAACTTTTCTGTAACCAGCAGTGCCATCTATTAGTGCTACCCATAAGGACCCATAAGTGCAGCCTTTCATTGCCCAACAGTGCCACCTATGAGTGCCCATCAGTGTCGCCTATCAATGCCCATTGCTGCATATCAGTGTCACCCAGCAGTGCTGCCTATCAATGCCCATCAGTGCTCATCGTCAGTGCCCATCAGTGCCATCTCATTGGTGCCACCTCATCAGTGCTGCCTTATCAGTGAAGGAGGAAACATACTTATTTACAAAATTTTACAAAACAGAAAGAAAACTTTTTTTTTTTTTCAAAATTTTCGGTCTTTTTTATTCCTTTAGCAAAAAATAAAAACCGCAGAGGTGATCAAATACCACCAAAAGAAAGCTCTATTTGTGGAAACAAATGGTAAAAATTTAGTTCGAAGAGCATTTTAGGAGCGCTCCCAAACTGCCCCAAAGATGCTGCTTGCAGGACTTTTTCGAAGGTCCTGCAGGCGCACCTCCCAAGTGTGAGAGCACACGGGCTTTCACACTGGGGTGGCAGGGGAGGCGTTTTTCAGGCGCTTTACAGTTGCTATTTTTAGCGCTAAAATGGATGCCGATTCACATAAGTAATCCCCCAACAGCCAACACAAATGGCAATAGGAACTTCTACCACAATAATACTCTCAAAAGATGAATAAAAGAATCCTCATTGCGCAGACATCCCATAGTAGAACACACGCATGTGGAAAAAGACCAACCAACAAGATGGCCACTGCATACCAGCACGTAATCACGTCACATGTTGGCATGATTATGCGCTGGGATGCAGTGGCCATCTTGTTGGTGGTAAACGCTGGTCGTTTTCCACATGCGTGTGGTCGACTATGGGAATGTGAGTTTAAGGCCTCATACACACGGACGTTTTTACAGCAGCGTTTTTGAGCTTTTTTTGCAGCTTAAAAAATGCCCCTCCATGTTATTCAATGGCCTCATACACAGATCCTGGTCCCCCGCTCTAGGTGCATGAGTATGGGGTACATTGTAACCCTACCCATTCACTCCAAAAAAGTGTCAAGAAATAAAAACACTACACAGCTTTTTTGAGCAATGTATTAAATCAGCTCTGGCATCACTTCCGATTTCTTCTCCCCTCTCCGGCTCTTCTCCCTCTTCCGGCGATCTCTTCTCCCTCTGCCAGTTCTTCTCCCTCTCCGCGCTGTCTTCTCCCTCTTCTGCCAGGTGTCCTCTCTCTGCTGTCTTCTATCTCTTTTGCTGGGCTTTCTCACTCTTTTGCTGGGTCTTCTCCCTCTGTTCCTCTTTTTATGTTGACTCCACGTAATCTCTCGGTGCAATGCTGAGTCCGCCATGTGCAATGACTTATATTGGCATGGGGAGGGGCCATATATTCGATAACATAATTAGGAGACCACGCTCCCTTGTGACATCACCACCCGGGACATGATGGGGTGTCCCATGCCAATATAAGTCATTGCACACAGCATTACACTGGGAGATCGCGCCGAGTCAACATTGGAAGAAGAACAGAGGGAGAAGACCCAGCAAAAGAGCAAGAAGACAGCGGAGAAAGGAGAAGAACCGGAGGGGAGAAGGACCAACAGAGGGTGAAGAGCCGGAGCTGCCTTAATAAAATACTTTAAAAACCTGTGTAGTGTGTCTATTTTTGACACTTTTTTTTAGGTGACTGGGTAGAGGTATAATGTACCCCATACTCATTCACCTAGGGTAGGGGGCTGGGATCTGGGGTCCCCATTGTTAAAGGGGACTTCCAGATTATGATAAGCAGCTGCCTGCAGACCCCGACAACCACCGGGCAAGGGTTGTTGGGAAGAGGCTCTTGTCCTCATCAACATGGGGACAAGGTGCATTAGGGTGGGGTGGGGCGTTCCCCTTAAGATCCATACCAGACCAAAGGGTCTGGTATTGTCTTGGGAGGAAACCTCACGCAAAAAAAACATTTACATTTTGGAGGGCTTCCCCTTCTCAGCACACAAGTCGCACCGCAAGTCGGATCATCTTGATCCAGCTTCTGGTGCAACTTCCTTTTCAAATCAATGGGCTCCCGTAGGGAACCATTCATTTTGAATAGAGGAAGAGAAACGTGGCTGAAAGCTAGCGCGGCTAAACGCGCATGGACGACAGTGCAAAACATGGATAAAAACGCGTTTTTAACGCTGCTTTTTTCCTGGCATTGGTACTACCTTTACAGCTTGTTTTATAAGATGTCCGTGTGTATGAGGCTTTACTCTTTCGGTTTTATTAAATCTTTATTTGGGATGTCTGCGCAATGAGGATCCTTTTATTCATTTTTTGAGAGTATCATTGTGGTGGAAGTTCCTATTGGCATTCGTTTTGGCTGTTGGTGGATTACTTATGTGAATCGGCATCCATTACCTGTCTGTTGGTGCAAGTCTAATCTCGCCCAGGGGGAAGTGATATTCTTGGAACTGAGGACTGCTGAGACTACCATGAGGTGTTACCTATCGCTTTAATGTCTTTGCCTTAGGGTAAGTCAGTGTGATTGGTTGTTGGTGACGGCCTCCATGTATCATCACAACAGCTCAGGAACATCACTTGAATGCTTATGAACTTTTTATTTATTATGGACATTATTTTGTACAGAGCTGCACCTATACCACACATACAGATAGTATGGCTGAATTCGCATCGCACCCGCCGCAAACTCGCACGGGACCCTTTTTTTGGTCCGCAGCAGAATCTGATCGCATGGGTGTTCACACCATGCGATCCGATTCCTGTCCGAGTTTGCAGGTCGCACTGCGATATGCGAACTGATCTGGGGGTGTCATTAACATTTCACTGACACTCCCAGCAGTCCGCATAGGGCAGTGTGAACTGCCGGCGGGAGGCATGCGATGCGTGAAAACGCAGCGGATTTGCAGCGTTCCCGCATCGCTCCGGTGTGAACCTAGCCTTAGTCCTAATGTTTTCCTAATAACCCATTACAGGCAGGGGTCTGCAGTCCCCTTTGTGGTAGCAATCATTTTAGTATAGAAGAATAAATGTGCTAATTGACACTTGGTGGAATACTGATCCCAGCATATCCGATGCAAATCCTGCCAACCCTCCTGGCTGCAACGACTTGACTCCAAAACAACATCACAGTCTCTCCCTCTGGTTCCACATCCAAATCCTGGAATGTCTCTCCCAGTTCTTCACACTGTGCCTCTCACTCACTGACCCTGGCATGGATCCCTCCTGAATGACTTGCCTGGCAGTGCTCCCAGCAATCCTCTTCCTGCTCCTGTTCCAGGACACCTCTCAATGACCGTGTAGAGAGGCTCCCTTGCAGTTCTCGAGCTCCAGGCCTGAGTTCACCCCCCCAGAGAGGGGGTTCCCTCAGACCACAACAGTCTGACACCCCATCATTCAGTTCTTCCACCCGACAACTCCTCCCACAACTCTGTGACCATGTGTCCCGGATTGCCCGGGACAGTCCTGTAATTGGCAGCTCTGTCCCAGGTGCTGGGCACCTTCATTCCGGGACAATACAGTGTCCTGGAATTGCCCCCTGGCCTGATCTGATGCCCCCTAAAATAGTCCTCACATCGCCGCTGTCAGCCTGTGGTGGACCCCTGGCTGGCGAGACCCCTTTTACATTGTTAACCACAGCCACTGGCTCAGTGCCCAAAATGGTTGCTAGCCGCCGACTGCAGCGTCACGTCACAAGGAAGAGAGTGGCAGAGGCCCCAGCATTTACAGTGGAGGATTTAACTTCCTCCTTCTCAACGCCTACTGCCTAGCTCCATCCACCTCCTCCCTGTATCTTCTCCAGTCCAGTCAGCAGCCCTCAAAAGTGAAGGACTACAGGTACCAGCATGAACCCCTCAGAACTGAAGATGTAATGCCCCCCCAATTAGTGAAGAACTACAGGTCTCAGCATGAGCCGGTGAAATCTATGGGGTCACATCTTTAATTTTCAGGGGTTCATGCTGGGACCTGTAGTGCTTCAATATTGGGGGGCTTCATGTCCTTAAATATCAGGGGTTCATGCTGGGAATTGTAGTCCTTCACTTTTGGTGGATGTGACCCCCCCAAAAGTGAAGGACTACAGGTCCCAACAGAGCTGAAGATGTGACCCCCCCGACCCCCACATGGGAGGAGTCACATCAGCAGCCAGAGATGGGAGGGGCGTTCACTTTCCCGGGGCTCCAGTGGGTCGGACTGGTGGCAGGCTATGGGTGAAAAGTGGCACACTGCATCTGGTGGCAGGCTATGGGTGAAAAGTGGCACACTGCATCTGTTGCCAGGCTCCAGGTGAAAAGTGGCACACTGCATCTGGTGGCAGGCTCCGGGTGAAAAATTGCACGCTGCATCTGGCATCAGGCAATGGCGGCAAGTGACATGTTGCATCTGGGGGCAAGTGACAAGCTCAGGGTTCCCACTAATTCTGCATTATGGTGAGTTAAACGATTTCATTATATATTACAATATACTACAACACCAGCCATGCGCATGACAAATCGCCCCCGCTGCTAAATTCCCCGTCAACCCTGAGACTACATTCCTCCAACCCCCCTTTTTTTTGGGGGAACTGGGGGATGTCCCTGAATGGCAGTTTGGAAATGTAGTCACCTTACCCACAACAGGCTGACCATATAGGAGGCCTGCCCCCTGCCAATCCTAGTTGGGGGATTGGTCAGGGCTCCTACATACACCCCATGTCACTCCAGCTCTCTGCCCCGCCTCTTTTCCAGAACCTTCCAAAAACCAGAGGAGACGCCCAAGAGCTTAGGCACGTGTCAATCACCTGCTGCTACACTAAACCAGTCCCCTGCCCCCAGATCAAAACAAACAGGCCTAGCTCACATAAGCCTGCCTAAATTTACCTGCATTGCCAGTACAAAAACAAACCCACTACTCTAGCACCTACCTAAGGTAGAGGGTGCTACATGTACATAAATGCACAAAAACTGTAAATGGTTCCTTATTGAGTGCAAGTGTAGCTGGGAGAACTGATGCTGTTTTAAAAGCAATGTGTGAACACACCAGATATTGAGTTGGTGTTATTATTGATATTCATGTAGCAGCCATAACCCTCGATGGGGAGGCCTTGACTTTTGGGCTTACTGGTTACCTCCACTTGGCTTGTTCTTCCATGTCTAGGGGTTCCCAGCGTTAGTACCCAATAACTTTGGACGCTGACACCATAAAAGTCCTTTAGAAAGGTTTTTATTTGCAGGGGTAACATCCAACAAACACAGTCTTGTATGGGAACAGAGGGCAAGGGTGAAGAAACTCAGGCACCTTGAACTGCTAATATCAAAAAGTCTCTAATACCACCCAGAGAGTAGCCACTCGCAGCTGGACACATCAAAGCTGAACAAATCTCTAGCCAGAGATTATGGCAGTCAGCACTTTGATCCGGAACTTGTGAAATCTCTGACCTTGAATAAACTTGCAACCGAAAGTGAACAGGAACCTTTCCTCAGCACCTGGAACGTTCTCTGTCTCCTTGGCAGTACTGGAAAAGCGTGGATTCGTCAGTGTCCTTGACAACCTAGCAACCAGGCACTTCTTGGGTTGCCGGCTTGTTGGCCCTCCTCCAAAGAGTCCTCCCCGGTCACTTCCACAAGCTGCGGTGCCCCTCCAAGTTGAGAGCACACCCGGACGCCTTGAATCCTCCCTCAGTTACTGCGCCTCGGACCAGCCGGTTCCGAGACTCAGGAACAGATGGATGCTTACCCCAGACCATGCAGGTCTAATGGGGTCAGTCAAACAGACCATGTTGCAGGACGACACACGCTCCCGTGACCGGGACCCCTCGCGGGGCTACCCCGGTCCAGAATCAGGAACAGGCAGCTCTGCCTCACGAACGAACCCTGAACACGTGACTTCAACATCTTAAGTACCCTTCCCCAGACTCCTCAGCGGGGTTTGGCGCACCCACTGATTGGCTCCGGAGAACACTGATACCCAAAGTGTCCAACCAGGCCTGGTTCTAGGCCTGTCATGTGCACCTCACTGTACACATGACCAGGCAGAACTCTAAGCCCACGTACACACGGTCGGAGATTTTGGCAACCAAATATGTCGGATTTTGCCCGTCGGATTTAGTCCGATGGATTGTGTCCGAAACTGTTGCATACACACGGTCGGGCCAAGTTGGCGAAAAATCTGATCTTTCAGAGCGTGATGACGTAATTTCGTTACGATGGGACTACATTCAGGCTAGTTGCCAATAGCTTTGATGTAGGAATTTGATCTGAGCATGCGTGGCACTTGGTCCGATGAAAATGCTCTACACATGATCGGATTAGGTCCGTCCGGCCCAGTTGGTCGGGAAATATTTCCAACATGTTGGAAAATTGGGTCGGACGGAATCAGTCCGATGCATACCACACACAGTCGGATTATCTGACGACGCGGTCCGATAAGACTCATTCCGACAGGTTCTCCGACCGTGTGTACAAGGGCTAACACAGCCCAGCCAAACTGATGTCAAAGTTAACCTACACAATCAGCCCTCAGAACCCCTTTACTGTTCTGAGGTAAAAAACTAATTTTGTACATGACAGATACTTTGTCCAAAGTGTCGCCGCTACATTCATTTTTACTCAAGTCTCTGAAACCTTTTCACAGTATTTACTCTCTCCCTCTCCATATACTGTAAATATGTGTGAACTTTTTTTCTTTAATCTAGGACAAAGGTTAGACTACATATTTGAATGGTTGTTGGCAAACTGCTCTACTGAATGTATAATCTGTCTAATGCGATTACAGTAACTCCTTGGTGGTTGGTAGCTATGTGAATTATTTCCTGATTTAAAGTTAAGTTTACATAGGGACAGAAGCGTGGGCAGAGGCAGCCGGAACCAAATCTTTCCGCCTCTGCTGTTTCCTTCCTCACACCCACGCATTCATTCAGAGGAAGGTGTCTCCCAGCGTGGGGGAGGGGGAGGATACTCTGGAGATGATTATGTAGTCTGGTTCCATTGAAACAACCCCTCATGTTAAAATTTACAAGAATTAGCATTTTGCGTAGGTTGATTTTTTTTCTATCACGTGGGACTGGTTCAGGCTGGTTTCATAATATAGCATCTTATAAAAAAAAAAAAGCTGCCGTATTTCTGTACTTTAGCCTGTGTTTTGCGTGACAAAATGCATGATAAAATGCAGCAAAAAATGCATGTTAGGCCCCTCTCACACTTGTGCCACCTGAAAGTCCCGTGATTTTGCCTCGACTTTTGCATCGATTTTGCCACAACTAAGCAATGCCTGTGGATTCTTGAGGTCTATGGACCTCGAGTCGCATTAAAGTCAGACCAAGGTAGTGCAGGGACTACTTTGAAGTCACACAGATACGAACGGTGCTCATTGGAAATCATGGGGTACGACTTGTCATGCCACTTTGCAGTCCCAAGTCGCAGGGCAAGTCACACAAGTGTGAAAGGGGCCTTAAAGTATAGAAAATTTGAATGTTACTAATGGCCTGTACACACGATCCGAAAATCGAATGACAGATCGTTTGTTTGTTTTTTCTTTCATGCTAGTCGCATATCGAAAATGGAGAGGTTGCTAAAGTTACGAAAATTCTCGTATGACAGAATAAAAAAATCGGAAGGGATGTCATGTGTTGTAGTGCATTCCTATTGTGTTTTCGGACAACAACTGTACTGATTAAATGAAAATTGTACAATCTGGTATAAAACGAAAAAAAATTCACGTTTGTCCAATCAGATAGTATCGGATGAGCTGTCATGGTCGGCTCTCGAAAGCTCTCTACTAATGATCCGATTATCGTACAATCGCTCCGAAAGCGTTATTTTTCATATGATTTTCGAATTGTGTGTACGGGCCATCAGGCTCAGATAAAGTGTAATGATTGGATCTCGAAAGCTCTGTACTAATATTCGGGTTATCGTACGATCGATCCGAAAGCGTTATTTTTCATCAGATTTTGGGATCGTGTGTACAGGCCATCAGGCTCGGATGAACTCTCATGGTTGGCTCTCGAAAGCTCTGTACTAATGATCCGATTATCATACGATCGATCCGAAAGCGTTATTTTTCGTCTGATTTTTGGATTGCCTTTTTTTTTTTGCTTGCACAAGCCATGGATTACAACTGCCTTAACACAAGTAAGCTAGTGTAGTGATCTCCCCTACTGAACTATTATGTTCTGACAGGGGAAATCCCCCCCCCCCCCCCGGACACACAAATCTAGCACTGATCAGATGCTGGTTTTCTTGCATGCTGAAAAATCACCCTCCCCCCCCCAAATAAAAACCTTGCAAGACAAAGGTATAATGAGCTAGTATGCATCACATACTAGCTCATTATGAAATACTTACCTTAAAATTAAGCTGTTATATAGCGGACTCCGCACACCGCTGTCACGGCCGACATGTTTCCCAGAGCTTCTTCCAGGTTTCGCGGGCTTGGGCACTGATTGGCCAGAGCCGTGATGACGTCAGCTGCCGTTCTTGTCACGGGCTCGGAAGGAACGTCACCCGTGGGCCCTTCCTTCAGAGCGCATGCGCCAGTAATGTCACTGGCTGCATGCACTGGAAATATCTCCTAAACTGTACAGGTTTAGGAGATATTTCAATACTTATAGCTAAGCCTTTAGCCTCGCACACACGATCCGAAAATCGGACGAAAGATTGTGCGTTTTTTGTTGTTTTTTTGCATGCTAGTCTCATATCGAAAATAAAGAGGATACTAAAGTGACGAAAATTCTCGTACGACAGAATAAAAAAATCACAAGTGATGTCATATGTTGTAGTGTATGTCTATTGTATTTTTGGAATGACGACTGCACTGATTAAACAAAAATCGTACGATCTGGTGTCGTAAGAGTATTTTTTGGGTGTTTTTTCCAATTGGATAATATCGGATGAACTGTTGTAATCAACTCTCGAAAACGAACAACCCGATTATCGTATGATCGATTTGAAAGCTGTATTGTTTGTCCCAATTTTCGGATTGTGTGTATGGGGGGCATTATTATAGGTAAAAGTTTGCAGAAGAAGTTTACTTCCTCTTTAACTGAAGCCAGTTGTGAGACCGGGAACTGTACACACTGGCTGAGCCGGCCAGTTTCGGCTGAACTGACTGTTTTCCTTCTATTTATTATTATTATTCAGGATTTATATAGTGCCAACAGTTTATACAGTGCTTTACATCATGAGGGCAGACAGTACAGTTACAATACAATTCAATACAGGAGGAATCAGAGGTCCCTGCTCCTTAATACACCCAAGCGGGGTGGCGATTTATTTAGACTCTGTAAAAGGGGCGTTTTTTGGATTTTTTATTTTAAGACTCACATTCCGTTTGGAATGAACTTTGAGTGGGATATTACTCATTACTATGATTTAGAGCTGCACGATTCTGGCCAAAAAAAGATCACGATTCTTGCGGTGTAAAATCTTTCACATTATACAAAAAAAACCCAGCTAACTTTACTGGTTAGTTTTTTTTTTTAAATTAAAGTATAATTTTTTCCCAAAAAATAGCATTTGAACGACCGCTGTGCAAATACAGTATGACATAAAATATTGCAACAACCACCATTTTATTCTCTAGGGTCTCTACTATATATATATATATATATATAATGTTTGGGGGTTCTAAGTAATTTTCTAGCAGAAAAAAAAAATGATTTCAACTTGAAACCAACAAATATCAGAAAAAGGTTTAGTGTTTAAGTGGTTAAACTTTCCTCATTTTCTAAAGGACAAATTGTTACAATGTTTGTCCACTGCTAAAGAATGTTGGCAGACTGGCCAGATTTTTTTTTCCTTTCTTCTGATAGCTGTTGGCTTTAGCAGAGCAGAGAGAATTCTCTGCATAGAAAGAATTGGGAAATACCTTTTTCAAGATTGCAACAGGGAAAAAAATTGCGCTAACGATTCTTAACGATTAATCGTGCAGCTCTACTATGATTAGTTTGTCTCCATCTTGGAGGTAAAAGAGGGGGTGTAGGGGTGTTTTTCTGCCTTGCCTCACCATTCCTTGCTTTGTTTGTTTTTTTGTTCCTTTGAAAAGCGAGTGATTTTGGTTGCTTTTAATTTTTATTTTTTTTTCCTTTTTTTCCTGCGAGTGATTTTTTTGTTTAAAGAGGAGCTGCACAAAAAAAAAAAATATTAAAAGCCAGCAGCTACTAATATTGCAGCTGCTGACTTTTAATAATATCACACTTACCTGTCCCAGGTTCCAGCGATGTCGGCGGCAGATGAAGAGCGATCGCTCGTCTCGCTGCAGCCACCGCCGCCATCCTCTGTCAGGGAATCGGGAAGTGAAGCAAGAGGGCTTCACTGCCCGGTTCCCTACTGCGCATGCGCGAGTCGCGCTGCGCTGGTTCCCCGCTGTGTCTCTGGGAACTGTGTGTTTCCCAGAACACAACGGGGGGCGGAGCCATGCGGCGGTGGGCGGAGCCATGCGGCGGTCTGGCCGGAAGTGGGTGCAGTTACCTGGATTATCCAGGTAACTGCACCCCCCTCCCCCCCGAAAGGTGCCGATTGTGGCACCGGAGGGGGGGAAGGATAATACTAGCGGAACTTCCCCTTTAGGGTGAAGAACCGCTTTAATCCCTTTGTAAAGGGAGTGATTTTGGTTGCTTTCTAGGGTGGTTCTGCATGGAATATTTGCGACGTACATGCATTTATATACACAATATTTTGCCTCCACATGATTTATATATATATCTATGTAGACATGGTTGATTTTCATGTGTATGTGCATTCTTTCCATCATGTATATGGTTTAGCATCTTATTGTTTCCTCTTATCCTTGAACTGTTTTTAAGAAGTCTTTAATAATAAGTATTATTGCGTCAACTGATCATCACTGCAATTTTGTCTGGCTCATGACAATAAAGAAATCTCTACTACAGCATCTTTTGGATTCAAGTGTGCAATGGATCTTGTCTTCTCTTCTAGGAATATAGACTTCTATAGAAATCAGGACTGGCAAACAATTTTTATGCAAAAATATGTGTGTGCAGCAATCGGAAACTCTCGTTGAAGCCCACAAAGCCATGTCTGCGTGCTTTGCTCACCCTTAAACCCCATACACATTAGATTTTCTGCAGATTTTTGTCCTCAGATGTACCAAAACCATATAATATGAGGTCAGACCTCAAGAGTTTCAGTTTGTATGCAATCAGGCAGACCCTTGCACTACATGGTTTTGGTAAATCTGAAGACAAAAATCTGCAGAAGATCTAATAGTGTGTATGGGGCTTTATAATACCTCCTTGAACCTGAATCCAGAAATCTGTTGCTGTCATTAATAACAACAATCTGTTTATAAGAATCGTTCGGCCACTGGCTGTAGCTTTTGTTGAATAACATTCCGGCTTTTCCTTGTTTCGTATCATAAACAGACATTCACGCAGAGCCGTAAGGCGCCTGTGAATTTTTACTTTTACGTCATACAGATCAGTGGACTTCCCTCCACCAAATTCCCTTCCCCCCCCCCCTCCTGGCTTCCTCCCCCCTGCTGTCCATATATGGGCAGAGGAAGTCACAAGGCAACTTTCTTTGGCGTATTTTCCCCCGGGCCGCCCCCCTGATGTCACGTCTTCCTAATATGGGCATGGAATCCGGTGCGGAAAGCACTGGGGTGTGATGATCTTCCCACTGTTGTTAACTCTTTACAGTCAGGAAGACATTCATTGTGTGCTCCTGTGATTGGGAGAGCTATACAAACATAGGAAACCATCATTTATATCAGCGGTCATCAACTCCTGTCCCCGGGACCCACTAACAGGCCAGGTTTGCAAGATAACTGAAATACATCACAGGTGATGTAATTTGCTGCTCAGTGATTGCAGTATTCTAGTTTGCATCTCCCCAAGGTAATACATAAAACCTGGCCTGTTAGTGGGTCCTGGGGACAGCGGTTGAGAATCACTGATTCATATAATACATATTGGGGTAGATTTACTAAAACTGGTGCACTCAGAATCTGATGCAGCTGTGCATGGTAGCCAATCAGCTTCTAACTTTGGTGTGTTCAATTAAGCTTTTGCTATAAAAGCTGGAAGCGGATTGGTTTCTATGCAGAATTGCACTAGATAGTGCACTCTCTAGTTTTAGTAAATAAACCCCCCATTGATTGTACTGATCTCTGAGACGGAAACGATCAGGCAGAATGCAGCTCCTCGTGTTGACTCATCATTCATCTGTATCATTACAGGAAGCCACGTGTTACTTTCAGGTTTCCTTGGTGGTCTGATCTCCTACGTGCAAAAATGTGTGAATCTATCGAGGATTTATTACGAGTTGTGGTTGATCAGATCTGTGTTTTTTGTGTGTATTTCTTCAATCTCGTATCCTATAGGTTGGTAGCAATCATGGGTGTATGGATCAGCTGTGTGTGTGTGTTTGTGTGTTTGTGTGTGGGGGGGGGGGGGGAATTCCTGTGTGTGAATTGATCAGATTCTCATTGGCTCATATTCCTCTGGATGGTGCCCATAGACACCTTGATTCTTTGTCTTATTGATTTTGCAATTCTATAAAAACAAGAAAATCCGCAAAATCAAATAGCCATAATTTCCTTTTTCAGATCGAAAACAGATCAGATTCATCCCTGGTTCACATTGGTGTGATTTGGCATGCGATTTGACATGTCAAATCGCATGCCAAATCGGCAGCAATTGTCTGTGTTCTGTTGTATAGTGCCCGCTATCAAGAAGTACCCAGGATGTACGGTGCATGCGCCGTACAGAACAGCACAACAGCTGATTTTATGACCGGCTGTTGTGCCGGTGCCTTGTGCTGCCAAGGCATGTTCATGTCGGAGAGGGGTGGATTTGTACATGTTGGGGGCGGATTGTAAAATTATGGGCAGTGCTGCAAAGATGGGGGCATGATGCCTAATGTCGGTGAGGGGCAGATTTGTACATGTTGGGGGTGGATTGTAAAATTATAGGCAGTGCTGCAAAGATGGGGGCATGATGCCTCATGTCGGTGAGGGGCGGATTTGTACATGTTGGGGGGCGGATTTTTAAAAGATGGGCACGCCCCGCAAGCACCCAGGAAAAATAGCAGAATAAAATTTGTTTTTGCAGCACAGGCCATCTTTGCAGCACTGCCCATCATTTCAAAATCCACCCCCAACACCTACAAATCCGCCCCTCCCTGACATGAACACACCTCGCCAGCGCCAGGCACAATCTGACAGAAAAATTTCTTCCGTTGGCTATTGTGCGCAGGCGCCGTCTCGCCATCACAAAAGCTGATTGTAAAGTCAGTGTTGTGCTGTTCCGTAGGGCGCATGTGCAGTACTTCCCAGGCACGTCTCGATTGCGGGCACTATCTGATAGAACACTAGCAATGACAGCATCCAAATCGGTGTGATGCTGCATTTGCGGCGCCACACCGATTCCCAAGATTTCAAGTGTGATTACCATTGACATCTGTGCAGAAACCAGCACAGATGTCTCTGAAATCGCCCCCGAAGTCGGGACTGACAAGCGGGAATGAACTCGCAGGATTTCATTCCCGCAGCCAGTGTGAACCAGGGCTAAAGCCTGGTTCACACCTATGCAGGTTGCAGTTTGCATATTTCAGGTGCATTTTGCGTTTTTTCAATACACGTTTTTGATATATTGAAGTCTATGGAACGAAAAGCCAGAAAAAAAGCCCCTGACCCTTTACATAAAATGCACAGATGTGAGCATGACCCATAGGAAATCATGTTAAATGGACTGCAGTGTGTTTCTGCAAAACTGAAAACGCGCTAAAAAAATGCAAAGGTGTGAACCACACCTAAGAGATTGCACGATCAAACAGAAATTAGATTGATCATTTACAATGGTATCTTCCAGCTATCGATTGCAATACACTTTCTTGTGTGTGTCATATCAAATGACTGGGTGTTGACTAAAGATCAGTTAATTCTATTGGGAGAGATTGATCTGGAAAAAAAATCAAATGTACTTTGAGGGGTATTCACTAAGATTGGAACAGCAGTGCGTAGCAGCCAATCAACTTTCACTTTCAAAGCATAAAGTAAAAGTGAAAACTAAACTTCTTTTTTTTGTTTTGGATAAAGCCTACTACACACCATTCATTTCATTTTAATTTTTTCATTCAACCCGGCGGGTTGAATGAAAAAAAAACTGACAGCTCCGGTTGGAGCTGCTGTACTACCAGTCTGATGTTAGTACAGCGATCCCCCTGCTGAGCTATTGTGTTCTAACGGGGGGGCGGCCCTGCCGCCAGAACTCTTTGGTCTGCGCTCGGCTGCTGGTTTTCCAGCATGCTGGTCCCATAGAAGCCAGCTGTGTGCACTAGGCTTAAGACTGGAGAGGGATTAGAACACCTGTCAGGCTTTTATCTTTATCTCTGTCCCCATTAAGCTACTTTTGTACTGGCGTTTAGCCATGCTGCCAATCCTAGCAGACTGAATCTTGTAGCTGGGATCGACAGCTATGTGCATATAGCTATGGCCCCCTTGCCTGGACAGTGCAATGACAGTAGGGTTGCCACCTGTCTGGGATTTACCCGGACATTCTGGGTTTTGGGCCATGTGTCCGGGTTGAAATCTGCATGAAACCCAGACACATTTATTTACACAGAACTAACTTTCCCGGGTAGGAAGAACACTCTACTACACTCTACTACCCCCCCCCCCCCCCTCCAGTCAGCAGGATCTCTGCCCCAGAGTCTGCGATCTGTTGGTTCATCACACAAAGCACTAATCAGAAATGGCCAGATCCTCTGCCCCCCCCCAAGGTGGGGGGAGATTCCTCCATACACCTAATTTGTGTGGATAGAGGAATCAGTTTTTTGCATTCAGTCCACGAATCGTATGTATTGGAAGAGTTTTATTTTTTTATTATTGTTCTGAGGTTTATACATGTCTGTGAGAGACTTACTTGTGGCTCAGCATGTAAGCATATTTTATGGGTACGAGAATGTTCGGGATTGGCTTGCAGAAAAGGTGACAACCCTAAATGACAGGCTGTTGTCAGCTGCATTCATGACTGTTCGCACAGCCAGCCGTTACCTGCAGTGATTGTGGTTAGAAGCACTTTGTGTGCCCCCCAGCCTTAGTGCCCTGTTTGTTCTGTTTACTGTTATCACTGACGGTGAAAGAAAATCACAAGTTTTGGGTTGCCATCAGAAGAAAAATAGAGGAAAAAAACTCCAATAGGGGGCATGAGTTCTAGTGACAACCAAGGATTTCCTCCATTTTGGAGAAATTTCTTCTCACTTCCTGTTTTGCTTTGGGGCAGGAAGTTATGGGAAGTCTCCCCCAAACAGAATACAGATGGCAAAAGAAAAAAAAAAAATTACAGGTGTTGTTACTTCATACAAAATCGGAAAAGAAACGTTTTGGTTTAGTTTTAAGGTTACATTCACATGGCCACACAGGGCTGGCCATTTGCTGGTGGTTATAAATGTAGACAACTGGGGTTGATTTACTAAAGGCAAATGGACTGCAGTTGCTCCAGAGCTTAGTAAATTAAGTAAAGCTTCACTTTGCAATGAGTACCCAATCACATGCAAGGAAAAAAAAAAAACTTTGCTTGCACATGATTGGATGATGAAAGTCAGCAGAGCTTCTGCTTATTTACTAAGCTCTGGAGCAACTGCCCTTTTCAAAGTGCACAGTGCATTGATTGACTAAAACGGGAGAGTGCAAAATCTGGCGCAGCTCTGCACAGAAACCAATCCGCTTCTAGATTTATTTATTTTTTTGTCAAAGCTTAACTGAACAAGTTGAAGTTAGAAGCTGATTGGCTACCATGCACAGATGCACCAGATTTTTCACTCTCCAGTTTTAGTAAATCATCCCCATTATGTGCCGACAGCAGCAGCTGTCCTATTTGTACTTTGTGCAGATCAATGGCTGGTGCCACCGCTGTTCACATGTATCTTCTCATCTGAGCTGTTCTATGCCAACAGAGTCTCCGGGCAACCTGAGTTTTGGTTGCACACAAATTGGCCCCTATAGCTAGTCAGTTATTTTGCGCAGAGTGTTGCAGCTGCCAGAGATAGCATTTAGCCCTTCGTTCACATTGGCGGCAGCTTTGAAATGATGCGAGTTTAGCTGAACTTGCACGATTTCAAAACCCGCGTTTCACTGCGAGTTCGGGGGGGGGGGGGGCGATTTGAAAGACATCTGTGCAGGTTCATGCATAGATGTCTATTGAAATCGCCCTTGAAGTCGCCAAAAGTAGTACAGGAACTACTTTTGGAAATCGGTGCGGCGCCACAAAGCCAGCGTTGCACCGATTTGGCTGCAATTTACAATGTCAAATCGCTCTGATGTAAATGGGGGCTTAATCACCTGTAAGCCTGGATTCACATCTATGCAGTTTTAGTGCTTTTTGCATTTTTCAGATTTGCACTACAGTCCATATAACATGGTTTCCTATGGAACATGTTCTGTAGAGCAAATCTGCAAAATGCAAAAAGCACTAAAACTGCATAGGTGTGAATCCAGCCTAAAAGCCTCTCAAGCCACCCTAGTGTGAAATTCTGAGTGCTTTCACACTGGGGCGGTGCGCTTGCAGGACAGGAGAAAAAAAAGTCCTGCAATCAGCATCTTTGGGGGGCAGTGCAGGAGTGGTGTATACACCGCTCCCAAAACATACTGCCCATTGAAATGAATGGGCAGCGCTGCTGAAGCACCACAACATGGGCACTTTTAACCCTTTGTTCGGCCACTAGCGGGGGGGAGTTAAAAGTGCCTCGCTAGTGGTCGAAAAGCGTTGCTAAAACGATGGTAAAGTGCCGCAACACGGGCTCTTTTAACCCTTTGTTTGGCTGCCAGCAGGGGTTAAAAGTGCCCCGCTAGTGGTCGAAAAGCGCTGCTAAAACAATGGTAAAATGCCGCAACATAGGAGCTTTTAACCCATTGTTTGGCTGCCAGCGGGGGTTAAAAGTGCCCCGCTAGTGGTCGAAAAGCGCTGCTAAAACAATGGTAAAGTGCCGCAACATAGGAGCTTTTAACCCATTGTTTGGCTGCCAGCGGGGGGTAAAAGTGCCCCGCTAGTGGTCGAAAAGCGTTGCTAAAACGATGGTAAAGTGCCGCAACACGGGCTCTTTTAACCCTTTGTTTGGCTGCCAGCGGGGGTTTAAAAGTGTCCCGCTAGTGGTCAAAAAGTGCTGCTAAAACGATGGTAAAGCACTGCTAAAACTGGCAGCACTTTAACGCTGCCTGGCCCCAGTTGGAGCCCAGGTTCACACTGAGCTGCACTAATGAAGCTGTGCAAGTTCAGTCACAATTTTGGCTGCGATTTCACAGACATCTGTGCGGGTTTCTGCACAGATGTCAATGGAAATCGCACCCCAAAATCACAAAAACGTTGTAAAGAAACAACTTTTTGAAATAGGTTTGGCACAATTGGCACTGATTTTACATGTCAAATTACACCAATGTGAACCAGGGCTGAAAGAGGTCTAATGGCCCGTACACACGATCTGAATATCGTAGGAAAACTGTCATCCGAGGAAGAATCGTACGATTTTCAGATCGTGTGTACACTACTTTGCAGAGCTGATCAGGACAGTTCATCCGATATTATTCGATCGGACAATGTAACCTCTAGCAACTAATAAGTGAGCCGTAATGTGTGCTGTAACCTCTAGCAACCAGTCAGTAAGCAATAATGATATGCTTTAACCTCTAGCAACCAATGGCAATCGCTGCCTTATCTGATACAGTAAACTGATTTCAAGTCTAGCTGCTATTTATTGTATGTCTCAGAGCAGGTGGAGCGCAAAATCGCATGGGGGGGGGGGGCAAGAAAATTTTTCCCCGGGATCCAATCAATATTAAAGGGGCGTTTTGCCCAAGAATTTGTTTTTCAAAGTCAGCAGCTACAAACACTGTAGCTGCCGACTTTTAGTAAGAACACTTACCTGTCCGGAGATGCCGCGATGTCGGTCGCCCCAAGGTGGATCGGCTGCCGGCACCTCCATCTTAACGAAGGGAAACAGGCAGTGGAGCCTTGTGGCTGCACTGCCTGTTTTCCTACTGCGCATGCGGGAGTCGCGTGACGCTTTGTGAATGGCCCCGTTGTGTTCTGGGACACATACATGTCCCAAGGGCAATGGGGGCCGTTCGCCGAAGAGGAGTAAGCGCCGCGGAATAGGAAGAGGCAGATTAGGAAGACTGCCTAGCAACAGTGGTTTCAGGTAAGTTAAAACTTTTTATTTTTATTTATTTTTTTTTTAAGATCATTAATGCATTTCTTTTTTTGTTTAGGTTGGCCTCCACTTTAAAGACGGCCCTGCCCCCCTACAATGCGTTATTTCTTTCATCTATGGTGAGCACTGGTGATCAGATCCCTATGCAGCGTGTTGGGCATTCCTGTGTGTGCACCTTGCTAGAGCCAGAGGCAGGGCCAGCATATTTTCCGTTCCTTTGATAGTCACATCCTGGTACTTTAAGCCGGAGGAGCCGCCCACTGACAGTCCCCGCCCCTTGGTCGGAGATCAGTATAAAACCCTTCCCGTAAATCCCGGACTCTCACTCTCGCTCTAGAAGCAAGCGGTCGTCTTTACGCACCTGATCCGACCATGGAAAGCTACGCTCAGCTCCTCGCCCACCAGGAGGCCGTCCACCGGGAGGCTCAGCGGATCGCCTCCCTGTCCGCGGTGAAGCTCCTCCGTTCCCGGACCCAGAGAGGGGGGATGAGGCTGCACCGCTCCCTACAGCTGGCCATGGTGATGCGGAGCGCCCGGGATCTCATGGTGTCCGCCGTCCAGGTCCCCGAACCCCGGCCCGTCCCTCCGCCAGGCGCCGAGCCCCGGGAGAGCCGCAAACGCCGCTCGTGCGGCTCCGGAATCACCGAACTGGTGCCCAGCAAGCGGGCGTGTCTGTGGCAGGAGACCCCCGAGCCCCAGGAGCAAGGCGGCGCCTTCCCCGGCCTGGCAGAGGTCCTCCAGAGGGTGCTGAGAAGTGTCCGCTCCCGGGTGCCCCCCGCCGGCTGCCATAGGGGCCCCGGAGCCCTGTCCTCCGTCCATGCCAGAGCTGTGGAGGCCTTCTGAGCCCGACAAGGGGCGGAGCGAGTCACGGAGAAGGGAGGGCTTTGACCCCCCCTCCAGAGAACCGGCTGATGTCCGGGGGCTACCTACCGGCCTGCATCTCGGGGCTACCTACCGGAGAGAAGGGACCCGCCTACATCTCGGGGCTACCCACCGGAAAGGGAAGCGGACCGACCGGTCTGTGCGGAGGAGTCCGGATGAGTCACAGATGACTGTACAGACATTCCATGATGTCAGAGGAGACCGGAACTACCGGGAGAGACATTCCTCGTCTACACGTCACCGGACTTTACCAACACGCCCGGTCTGATACCGGGAGAGACATTCCGTGTCTGTATACGGGAGAGACTTTGTTTACATCCTAGAAATGATACTTTGTTTACTTGTTCGTGTCTATTTGTAATAAATCCATCCTTTATTTTTACATTGTATCTGTCTTGTAGCGATTTGTTGTCTGTAGAGGGAGAGCCTCGTCCATGGAACGTCTTGTGTCCCTACATGGATTGATATGTGGCCTGATTATCGATACATCTATGGCTGTTCTTTCCGGGGATGTTTATATTTGGGAATATTTTACTTTTTATATTATAAAATATAGTATATTATACTAGAATACTATATTATATTCTAATATACTATACAATATTATATAATACAGTATATTATAGTCTATATTATACTATCGGCTATGTAGTCTAAACCAGTGGTTCGCAACCCTGTCAAGTAATTTGAGCCTGCTTATATTCTATTGTATAATATACTATATAATATATTTATACTATACAATATTTTATAATACAGTATATTATACTATTAGCTATGTAGTCTAAACCAGTGGTTTGCAACCCTGTCCTCAAGTAAGCCGAGCCTGCTTATTATATTCTATTCTTGTATAATATACTATATAATAAAATATAGTATTGTATATTATATAATATTTATACTATATTATACTACTAGCTATGTAGTCTAAACCAGTGGTTCGCAACCCTGTCCTCAAGTAAACCGAGCCTGCATTTCCCCCCCCCCCCCCCAACAGGCCATGTTTTGGGAATTTCTCTTAAAGTAGCTATCCCGAATGCAAAGCCATTAACTGATTTAAAGCACCAGTGCACGATAAAGGAGGGGGGGAAACATGGCATGTTCAGGATACTTGAGGACAAGGGTTGAGAACCACTGGTCTAAAGCACATGGGCCAAATGTTGGTTGGCATTGGCCAGTTCAAAAAAGAACATGCCCGCGTGTTCAGTATTTTGACCAACTTGCCAAGCTCCAACCACCTCACTTCAGCCCCTTTTTCATACCGGGCGTCGGCAGTAAAGCGCTGCTATTTTTAGTGGTGCTTTACTGTTTTTTTTTGTGGGGGTTTTCAGCTGCTGGGGGGGGGGGGGTTTAAAAAGCACCCCACTAGTGGCTGAAAAAGGGGTTAAAATTACCTGCAAAGCAGTGGTGTCCATTCAGTTTAATGGGCAGGAGCGATGTCTCCACCCTCCAAAGATGCTGCTTGCGAGAGGTGGTTTTGTTCTTCACCCCGCCCCCCCCCCCCTTTTTTTTGTACATCCTGCCAGCGTATTTGCCTCAGCGTGAAAGCCCTTCGGCTTTCGACTGAAACTGCAGGGGAGCCGTTTTACAGGCGCTATTTTTAGCCCTAAAGCACCTGAAAAATGTCTTGGTGTGAAAAGCAGTGTTAATTTTGGCAGCAAATTTCGATTTAGTCTTAAGACTAAAATGACATTTGAGTTTTTTTAGTCTTCTGCATTGTGTTGTGTTGGTTGTCTTTAGCCAACTAAATCTCCAGTACATTTTTAGTTGACTAATCTCAACTATATCTTAGTCATCTAAAATCTAATGGGTGTAATTAAATTGTAATGCATTAGTTGACAATTCTCTACAATTAGCAAACTTGTATAATGCTGGAGTGAAAATCAAATGTGTTCATACATTGAGGTATGAACATGCACTACAGACCAGTGTTAATTTTGACGTAAAATTTTAATTTAGTTTTGGTCTTTTGAGGAAAATGTTGTTTTTAGCCTTTTCAGTTGATTTAGTCAACTAAAATGTTTTTTTTAGTTGACAAAATTTAACACTGGTGAAAGGGGACTTCTGGTTTCTTTTAAACCAGGGGTCTCAAACTAGCGGCCCTCCAGCTATCGCAAAACAAAGTCCCATCGTGCCTGCGGGAGTCATGCTTATAACAGTCAGCCTTGCAATGACTCATGGGACTTGTAGTTTCGCAGCAGCTGGAGGGCTGCCAGTTTGCCCCCCCCCCCCCTCAAGAAAATAACATGCCAACTGTGGCATGTCAGGGGGTCACCTTCCCTTAAAGTGGAAGTTCCATGTTTGGGTGGAACTCCGCTTTAAGGAAAGCCTTGTGTTGGCCATAGAAGGATTGAAATGTAGCCAGACCCGGCTGAATTTTGATAAATCTATGGCTAGCCTTAACAGGTCTGTTTAAATCTAGGAATACATTTTACTATCTCCTTTATAGATCTACCATCAACTCTGTGTAGTTTAAAGCCTAGTACACATGGGCCCAATGTCAGCTGCCTTGGCTGGTTCAAGAGAACCTGGCTGCCATTTGGACCGTGTACAGAAGACGGTGTTCTGTCAAATTTGGCCAACTCATCAAACTCCAACCACTTCACTTCCCTTATTTTTTTTTTATTTTTATTTTTTTTCATCGGTAATTGGAAATTTTGATGAATTGCTGTTTGGACACAGCACCAGCAACTGTATACAGTCTGCTGCATGATATTAAGCAGAGATTATTGCTTTGATACTAACCAACAAAATGGCCACCTCCGAGGCAGTGACAACTTTGTCCTCGGCCGCTGTGGTGTCAAAACAGCAAAATCTTCCAGTACCAGACTCTATTTGGTTGGTGGTGGTGTCCAACCACCAATTCATCAAAACCTCCAATTACTAAGGGTTTAAATAAACTGGAAGTGATGTGGTTGGAGAAATTGACAAGACAGCTGCTGAAATTTGCTAAATCTATGGTTAGTCTTTACAAGTCTGTGTATAGTTAGAAATACATGTTTATGATCTCCTTTTAGCTCTGCCATCAGCTATGTAGTCTAAAGCACATGGGCCAAATGTCGGGCAGCATTGGCCGGTGTCCTATCAGAAAGCCACTACCCATCAGAATATGTAACAGAAGTGACGTTCCCGCATGGCCATCTTGCTACACCCCGCACTCATCCACACTAAGCCCGCAGTCCGAAGGCAGCAAACGGACATCTTTTTACACCCACCGGAGACTTGCATTTCACACGTAGTTTTAGCAGTAAAATGAGCTTATATAGTCAAGTACAGGTTTTGGAAGTCCGTGTGACTGTTTTGATGTTGTATTTTAAAAGCAGCGGCAAGCCTGCTGATCTCACAGGTTTGCTAATCTGACACAACACCGCTGCTTTTAAAATTCAACATTAAAACAGTTTGACGGACTTCTAAATCCTGTATTTCATGATATAAGCTCCAATTAGTGGTAAAAATAAGTGTGACTTCTGTGGGTGTAAAAAGATGTCCACTTGGCAGACTGTAGGCTTACTGCAGATGAGTGCGGGGTGTACCAAGATGGATACGACAGAATGTCACTAAGATTGCATTCTCTGATGCGTAGTGGCTTTCTGATAGAACACCGGTTCAAAAGAACATGGTGGCCATTCTGCCTTTGTGTACAGAAGCTGGACATTTGGCTAGCTTCTGTAGATGGGGCATGACTGAAAAACAATCTGCTGATCGGGGGGGGGGGTCACATCAGAACACAATAGTTCAGCAGGGGAGATTGCTGTACTAACATTGCATTGTTAGTACAGCGGCTCTTCTGAAGCTGTCCATTTTTTATTTTTTTTTGCTCTGCTGGGTTGAATGAGGGAGAAAACAAACAAACAAGTGTGTGCTATGTTTGAGGGCCTGTCAGATTGCATATTAATAGAATGGTTTGTTTAGATTTGGTCTCCTATATTACATAGTTTTGCTAACTTTTAGATTTTATATTAAGATTCAGATTGTATGGCCAGCTTAAAGGGGTTGTAAACCCTCAAGGTTTTTCACCTTTAGGGTACTTTCACACTGGGGCGGTGCTGGCGTTAGCAGTAAAGCGCCGCTAGTTCTAGCGGCGCTTCACTATTGTTATAACAGAGTTTTTTGGCTGCTAGCGGGGCATTTTTAACAGCCGCTAGAAGCCAAAGAAAGGGTTAAAAGTACCCATGTTGCGGCCCTTCGGCAGCACTGCCCATTCATTTTAATGGGCAGGGTGTTTTAGGAGCAGTGTATACATCGCCCCCCGTACTGCCCCAAAGATGCTGCTTGCAGGACTTTTTTTTTTCCCCATCCTGCGAGCACACCGCCCCAGTGTGAAAGCACTTGGGAGGCATGAGAGGTGCTTTGAAGGTGCTATTTTTAGCGATTTTTTATTTTATTTTTACTTTTAGCTATTTTTATGAAAGTACCCTAATACATTCTATGCATTAAGGTGAAAAACCTCCTGTGATGCAGCAGCCCCCCTTTTACTTACTTGAGCCCGTTCTTTCCAGCGATGGGGACGAGCACACCAGCTCCAGCCAGTCTCTTGGGTCATGATTGGATAGATTAATAGCAGCACAGCCATTGGCTCCTGCCGCTGTCAATCAAATCCATTGACGTTGGGGGGGGGGGGGGCGGTGCCCAGTCCTGCTGCCTGTGTCAATGGACGCAGCAGCAGGACACGGGAGCGCGCCCGCACGAGTGCCCCGAGGGAGAGCGCTTGTCTGACGGGGCACTCGAGAAGAGGAGGAGCCAGGAGCGCCGCTGAGGGACCCCAGAAGAGGAGGATTGGGGTCACTCCGTGCAAAACTAACTGCACAGAGGAGGTAAGTATGACATGTTTGTTATAAAAACCCCAAAAAATAAAAAATAAAGATCTTTACATATCATTTATGGATCACAATGCAATCTACTTATGTTTAACAAAACTGTAATATAAGCACTTCAGTCTAAACAATTTGTAGCCAATCAAGCTGGCCTTTGCGCAAAAGTCCCCCCCTCCTCCCATCAGTAGCTCTAACGGGGATTATACAATAAAACCGTATATGGTGAGATTAAAGCCCCACACACCAAGTCCAGGTGACATCAGCCGGTTCAATAAAAACCTTCCGACATTCAACGTGTGTATGGCAGCCGGTCCAACAGAAGCCGGGTTTCTGCCAGATTATTCTGCCAGGGACAGGGGGGGTGGGGCATCCCCCATTCCCCTGTCAAAACAAAACAATTCAGTGGGAGAGAGATCCCTGTACTAATACTGGATAGTTAGTACCGCTGGGTTGAACGGAAATAAACACTAGTGTGTGTCAGGCTTAAGGCCTTTTTCATCTGTGGCAGTTTTTAACCTCTTGCTGACCAGTGCACGACCATGTACGTTGGCACAATGGCACAGCTGGGCAAATGGGCATACAGGTACATCCCCTTTAGATCGCAGCATAGTGGGCGGCAGTTATGCCGCATACTCTGTGAGCATGCCCGCGGCCTCAATGTCCACCGGGGGTCCGCAATCGTGTCACGGAGCGGCAGAATGGGGAGATGCCTATGTAAACAAGGCATTTACCTGTTCTGCCTTGTGACATGACAGAGATCACTGCTCCCTGTCATCGGGATCAGTGATCGCTGTCATGTTCTAGGGCAGTGATGGCGAACCTTGGCACCCCAGATGTGTTAGAACTACATTTCCCATGATACTCAACTGCACTGCAGAGTGCACGAGTATCATGGGAAATGTAGTTCCAAAACTTCTGGAGTACCAAGGTTCACCATCGCTATTCTAATGAGACAATCCCCCCTACAGTTAGAATCATGCCCTAGGACACACTTAACCCCTTGAACGCCCCCTGGTATTTAACCCCTTCCCTGCCAGTGTCATTTACAGATTAATCAGTGCATTTTTATAGCACTGATCACTGTATAAATGACAATGGTCCCAAAATAGTGTCAAAAGTGTCCTATGTGTCTGCCATAATGTCGCAGTCACAATAAAAATCGCAGATCGCCGCCATTACTAATAAAAAAAAGTTAATAATAAAAATGGCATAAATCTATCCCCTATTTTGTAGACGCTATAACTTTTGCGCAAACCAATCAATATACGTTTATTGCGATTTGTTTTTTTTACCAAAAATATGCAGAAGAATACATATCGGCCTAAACTAAGAAAGAAATTCTTTTTTTTTATATTTTTTGGGGATATTTATTATAGCAAAAAATAAAAAATATTGCTTTTTTTTTTTTTTCAAAATTGTAGCTCTTTTTTTTGTTTATAACACAAAAAATAAAAACTGCAGAGGTGATCAAATCCCACCAAAAGAATTCTCTATTTGTGGGGAAAAAAAGGACGTCAATTTTGTTTGGGTGCAGCGTCGCACGACCGTGCAATGGTCAGTTAAAGCGGCGCAGTGCCGTATCGCAAAAAGTGCTCTGGTCAGGAAGGGGGGCAAATCCTTCCGGGGCTGAAGTGGTTAACGACCCTCTGATAAAATGCAATCGGCAGTGAATTATTTTTTTTTTTTTTTTCAAAGGGTGACCAAAAAGCTGATATGTTGCCTGTTTTAACCCTGAGAAGCTCATACCACCGGGCCACAAGCATGTGTTATGCACCTGCTTATGGCATGACCCTATTCACTTGACTGGTTTGTGTTTGGCAGAGGTAATGCCTGCTGAGCTTCACATCCGGTATAGTGTCCCATCCCCCACAAAGCAACACATCACAGCTGTGGCATGGTTTTTTTTTTTTTGAGGGGGAGGGGTACAGTAAAGGCCTTTTTTTTTTTGCCACCTGTGTAAATAAGGGCTAAGGCTGGCCATACATTATACAATTTTCCTCTAGACGTGCCAAAACTGTAATATGAGGTTAAGCCTAAACACTTTGAATTTGTAAGCAATCAGGCAGGCCCTTGCACTACATAGTTGAAGGTAATCCTAAAGGAAATTGAATAAGAAAATTGTATAATGTATGGTCAGTTTAAGACCTGCTATACTAGCCCATAATTGTTTTGAGTAGAGTCTAAGGCCGGCCGTACAGTAAGACGTTTTCTTTCCTTCATCTATAGAAGGATCTAAATGTGTCTGGTTCCTGCTGAGCTTGCCAAACTTCAGTCCATCTGAGGCCTTGTTAGCAGAACAATCCCAGTGTTCAGTGTGGGCCATGAGGCTCACCAGCTTTGGAGAGGATTAGAGCGCCACCTGATGGAGCTTGCACTGTATGAACCGGGTTTCCCATTGTGTGATGTACAAGGGAATATAGCTCGAATAAAGAGGTAGGAGGGAGCTGTAAGGACTGAGTTGTGTGAAAGTACAGTTATCCATTAAAGATGTATAGCTTTCAATAAGCGTTCTATAAAATATCTGATTGGCAGCTGCATCTGATTGGATGAAAATACTTGTTGGGCAGGAGGCTACTTGCTGAGTGAATTTTATGCCGCGTACACACGACCGGACTTTGCGGCAGACTGGGTCCAAAGGGATTAGTCTGTTGGACAACCCGATCGTGTGTGGGCTAATCCGATAGTTTTTCGGTGAAAAATACCAACAGACCTAGAAATAGAACATGTTTCAAATCTATCCGACGGACTCAATTCCCGACGGACTAAAAATCTTGAAAACCGTTCATCTGTGTGCTGGTCCCACGGACCAAATATGACGCAAGGGCAGCTATTGGCTACTGGCTATTGAACTTCCTTTTTTTTGTCCCGTTTTCATCATCGTGTTCAAAACGAACAGACTTTTGAGCGGACTTCGTCCATCCATGTGCAGGCAAGTCCATTTGCTTAGGAAGTCCATCGGAGCTCCGCTGAAAGTCTGCCAGGAAGACCGTCGGACCTAGTCTGCCGGAAAGTCCGGTCGTGTGTACGCGGCATTAGCCAATTCCTCAGAGTGACCTAAAGCGGTCCATAGATGATTTGTTTTTTCTCATTCAGCCAGTGTTTTTTATTTATTTTTTTTGCACTGCGGTGTCATTAATTCTTAAGGCACTACCATGTGTTGTGGTGTGCTGACACAAAAAATTACCCCCCTCCTGCCCAGGCCAATTTCCAGTTTTCAGCGCTGTCACACTTTGAATGACAATTGCACGGTCATGCAACACTGTACCCAAATGACATTTGAATTCGTTTTTTTCACACAAATAAAGTTTTCTTTTGGTAGTATCTAATCACTGCTGTTTTTTTTATTATTTGCTATAAAAAAAAAAACTTTAAAAAGACCGAAAGTTTTGGAAAAATAAAAATAAAGTTTCATAGTTTGTTAAAACAATTTGCAAACAGGTAATTTTTTCTCCTTCATTGATGGGCACTGATAAGAGGCACTGATGAGTCGCTACTGATAGGCTGAATTGATAGGCACTGATAAGTGGCACTGGTGGGCACTGATGACGCGATACTGATGGGCTGAATTGATAGGCACTGATAAGTGGCACTGATGGGCACTGATGAGGTGGTTCTGATAGGCACTGATAAGTGGCACTGGTGGGCACTGATGAGGCGGTACTGATAGGCACTGATGAGGCGGTACTGATAGGCTGAATTGATAGACACTAATAGGTGGCACTGATGGGCACTAATGAAGCGATACTGATGGGCTGAATTGATAGGCACTGATAAGTGGCACTGGTGGGCACTGATGAGGCGGTACTTATAGGCTGAATTGATAGGCACTGCTAAATATCTCACTTTTCTCCCTCCGACTGGTGCTTCAGTGTAAGGCCTCATGCACACAGAGCATGTGACCATCTCTCCTAGACCCCTTTCCTCCTGGCAGCAGTGTTTGCCAGAAAAAACTCTTGACGTGTGTAAAGGTGCATCAAACGCTTGTACATTAATTCATTTATTTTGCCAGAATAACCATTTATTCTGAAAATTTATATGAATTAATGCTACCGCCTCTAAATGTCCCTGCCTATAAATGCCTTTAACCACTTCAGCAAAGGTTTTACCCCCCTTAATAACCAGGCCATCTTTTTGCAATACGGCACTGTGTTGCTTTAACTGACAATTTCGCAGTAATGCCACGTTGTACCCAAACAAAATTGATACCCTTTTTTTCCCCCCACAAATAGAGATTTATTTAAGTGGTATTTGGTCACCTCTGCGGTTTTGATTTTTTTTTTTTGGCGCTATAAACATAAAAAGACCGAAAAGTTTGAAAAATAAAATTGATATTTTTTACTTTCTGCTATAATACATAAAAAAATAACATAACATAATTAAAAAAAATGTATTCATCTGTTTAGGTCAATATATATTCCTCTACATATTTTTGGTAAAAAAAAAAAAAATATCGCAATAAGTGTATATTGATTGGTTTGCGCAAAAGTTATCACGTCTACAAACCACGGGAAAGATATATGGACTTTTTTTTCTTCATGTTTTAACTAGTAATGTCAGCGATCTGCGATTTTTAGCTGGAGTGTGACATTGCGGTGGACAAATCTGACCCTAAGTGACATATTTTGGGGACTAGTGATATTATTACATTGATCAGTGCTAAAATACTGAATTTATCAATGTATAAATGACACTGGCAGGGAAGGGGTTAACACTAGGGGTCGATCAAGGGGTTAAATGTGTTCCCTGGGTGTGTTCTAACTGTGTGGGGGCTGGGCTCACTGAAACACTACAGAGATCGCTGCCTCAGATCACTGGGAACAGCAGATCTCCATGATGTCTCCTGTCAGAAAGGGGATCCGCCATATTTTAACCCCCCTGTTCTGTCTCTGTGTACGGTGATTGTGGGCTGCTGGCAGACATCGAGCCTAGGGACCCGCGGCTGCACAGCGCACACGCCCACAGTGTCACATGCACGGACCACTGCACGGGTACGGCGGTTTGTGTTATCGAGCCGACCTGCCGCTGTATATATACAGTGGCTGGTCGGCAAGTGATTAAGGGACTGTGTGTGCATGGACACATAGGCTAACATGTAGAATCGTTAAAAAAAAAAATGCCAGATGCCCCTAACAGCAGTGTTAAAATCCTCCAGTGTGCACGAGCTCTAGTGGGAGAAATTTTTAATTATTAAAGCAGATATATAATCACAACATACATTTCCACTTTATAATATCTGCATTGTAATGGCAATACAAAACAATAGTTATTTTTGACAATCCACCATAAGCTTACTTGAAATTTTTCCTTTCATGTTATGCTGTCTGCTGGTCATCTCTTTCCTCAACTTCCAGGATTTTTTGCATGCTACATCTCTGCTGCTGTTTACTTTTGATTTCTATGGACTACATATCCCATGGTACCGTTCTGCCTGTGAGCAGTGATTCCTGCACTGACTCCGCCTCCTGAAACTCCTCCTCTCAGCACCTCTGTAGATCAGAAGGCAGGCTCTGTGAAATGTGTGTCACAGCGGGGCCAACTCACAGGTCATAGTAAATTAATATTTCTTATTTTTTTATTTCTTATTTTTAGTTTTACATTTTTTTATTATTTATGTTTTATTAGTTTTCGCAAATTTTTGGTGCGGCATCACGAAAGTGTTTTGTGTAATATTTTTTTTGGCGCTGTTTCTCATTTTATTTTTCATAGTGACTACGTGTCGATGAGTTCAAGGAAGTAAATATGTGGGATCTTTATAAAGTAAGTTTACAAACTTCAAGGTCATTCAGATTAATAAGAAATAGCTGAAATTCAAAGTGGAAATGAATATCTGATTTTACATTTTCACCAACGATACATTTGTATTTGCAACAGCTGTATTTTATGTTGTGTTGTATTTACAGCATGACATTGTTAAGACTGTGGAAATGGGTGTACAGCTCACAGAACTGTTGGAAAAAATAGAGAGTAGATAAATATCCTCCTACTGCGGGCAGTGAGCTAACAGTACCACTTTGACCCATGAGATTTTATAGAATACCAGGGAGGTAAGTGGCATTGTGAGTGTCATTAATATATTAACTACTTCAATACCATTCACTTATACACCTTCCTGCCTAAACCAATTTTCAGCTTTCAGCGCTGTCGAAATTTGAATGACAATTACGCGGTCATGCTACACTGTACCCAAACTAAATTTTTAGCATTTTGTTCCCACAAATAGAGCTTTCTTTTGGTGGTATTTGATGACCTCTGCGGTTTTTATTTTCTGCTAAACAAATTAAAAAAAGACAGAAAATTTGGAAAAAAAAACGTTTTTTTTTTGTTTCTGTTACAAAACTTTGTAAATAAGTATGTTTTCTCCTTCACTGACAGGCACTGATGAGGTGGCACCAATGAGGTGGCACTGATGAGCACTGATCATGGGCCCCAATATGCGGCACTGATGGGGCACCAATAGGCGGCTCTGATCGCCACTGATATGCAGCACTGATAGGCACACATAGGGCGACACTGATGGGCACTTAAAGGCGGCATGGAAGGGCACTGGTGGGCGGGACGGATGGGCACTAACAGGCGGCATAGATTGACAATGATAGACGGCATGGATGGGCACTGATAGGTGTCACTGATGTACACTAATGGATGGTACTGGTGGGCATCACTGATTGGCAGGCATTATTGTTTGGCACTGATTGGCATCCATTGTGGGCACTGATTGGCATCCCTGGTGGCCCTGGGTGTCATACCTGGTGGTGACTAGTGGTGGGCATCCCTGATGGTCCTGGTGGCGTCCCTGGTGGTCTTCCTCAGGGGGGGCTGAGTTGATAATCAATCAGCACAGACCCCCCCTGTCAGAAGAAAAGCCGATCGGTTTGTTATCATGTTAGAATACTGCCCTGCGGTATCATGCTCTGCTTCAGTATGCCACAGTACATGTTGGCATTCATGGTTCCCTCAATGAACTGTAGCTCCCCAGTGCTGGCAGCACTCATGCAGCCCCAGACCATGACACTCCCACCACCATGCTTGACTGTAGGCAAGACACACTTGTCTTTGTACGTCCCACCTGGTTGCCGCCACACACGCTTCACACCATCTGAACCAAATACGTTTATCTTGGTATCAAACCACAGGACATGGTTCCAGTAATCCATGTCCTAAGTCTGCTTGTTTTCAGCAAACCATTTGCAGGCTTTCTTGTGCATCATCTTTAGAAGAGGCTTCCTTCTGGGACGACAGCCATGTAGACCAATTTGATGCAGTCTGTGGCGTATGGTCTGAGCGCTGACAGGCTGAGCCCCCTACCCCTTCAACCTCTACAGCAATGCTGGCAGCACTCATACGTCTATTTCCCAAAGATAACCTCTGGATAAGACGCTGTGCAAGTGCACGCAACTTCTTTTGTCGACCATAGCGCAGCCTGTTCTCAGTGGAACCTGGAACCTCTCCTGTCAAACCGCTGTATGGTCTTGGCCACCATGCTGCACAGCAGGGGAACCTGATGCGCGTGGCTGGTGGGCGCGATCGCGTGCATGAGCACCAGCATGTGCTGTCAGAGGAGAGGAGACATGCCATTTGTTTCAATCCCCATACAGTTAGAACACGCTGAGGGAACACACAATTAACCCCTTGACCCAGTACCAGTGACATTTACACAGTAATCAGTGCATTTTTAAAAATGGAACAAGTTCCCCCACAAGCGGGGTTTTTAGGCAGCAAAACACTAATAGTATGACAGAGTATCGTAAAAAAGTATTTTAATATATTAATTACCATGAAGAAACAACAACATGGCACAAAGGTAAAAACATGAGCTCCACCTGAACAATTGAAAAGCTCCAAGCAAAAAAATAATATAACATAAGAGCTATACACAAAGTACAATAATAATGATGGATGTGCAAAACAGACACAACTATTACTAACACTGTACAATATAACAACAGTGGAGATATAGTCCTAACGCGTTTCAACCCATTCAAGGGGTCTTCTTCAGAGAAAAGGTCTGTTATAAAACAAAAATGAAATAAATAAATATATCAAAATATTAATTGTTTATATTGGGAATACCTGATATTTTTGTATAATTTACCCAATAGTGCACGTCTAGTTAGATAAAGTGAAGTACTTTCAGTGGAGTATTCCCTCCGGATGAATGCCTCAATTTCCTCTCGCCTATCAAGAATGTCACCAGATCCAAAAGTGTCACCAAATGCCAAAAGGAAAGAGAATAGGGGTCGAACGTCGTGGCTTGCGAGAGGTCACACGCATATCTCATCCCCCATAAACATGGGGAGTGGGTGCGGACATTGGTAGTCCCGACAGTATGGCAGGTTGCACCTGTGATAGAATTCCATATATATATATATATATATATATATATATATATATATATATATCGAGTTATGGACATATATTATTATTATTATTATATAATATATGTCCCTAACTCGATATATATATGGAATTCTATCACAGGTGCAACCTGCCATACTGTCGGGACTACCAATGTCCGCACCCACTCCCCATGTTTATGGGGGATGAGATATGCGTGTGACCTCTCGCAAGCCACGACATTCGACCCCTATTCTCTTTCCTTTTGGCATTTGGCGACACTTTTGGATCTGGTGACATTCTTGATAGGCGAGAGGAAATTGAGGCATTCATCCGGAGGGAATACTCCACTGAAAGTACTTCATTTTATCTAACTGGACGTGCACTATTGGGTAAATTATACTAAAATATCAGGTATTCCCAATACAAACATTAATATTTTGATATATTTATTTATTTCATTTTTGTTTTATAACAGACCTTTTCTCTGAAGAAGACCCCTTGAATGGGTTGAAACGCGTTAGGACTATATCTCCACTGTTGTTATATTGTACAGTGTTAGTAATAGTTGTGTCTGTTTTGCACATCCATCATTATTATTGTACTTTGTGTATAGCTCTTATGTTATATTATTTTTTTGCTTGGAGCTTTTCAATTGTTCAGGTGGAGCTCATGTTTTTACCTTTGTGCCATGTTGTTGTTTCTTCATGGTAATTAATATATTAAAATACTTTTTTACGATACTCTATCATACTATTAGTGTTTTTCCTGCCTAAAAACCCCGCTTGTGGGGGAACTTGTTCCATTTTTGGGGCAGTGTGTTCTTCTTTTTCAGTGCATTTTTATAGCACTGATCCCTGTATAAATATCAATGGTCCCAAAAATGTGTCAAAAGCGTCCGATGTGTCTGTCACAATGTCCCAATACCACAAAAAATCATAGATCAGCACCATTACTAGTAAAAAAAAAAGCCTTAAAAATGCCATAAATCTTTCCCATAGTTTGTAGCTGCGATAACGTTTGCGTAACCAATCAATATACGCTTTTTGTGATTTTTTTTTACCAAAGATATGTAGAAGAATACATATCGGCCTAAGCTGATAAAGAAATTTGTTTTGAAAAAAAATGGGCATATTTATTATAGCAAAATTAATTAATATAAAAAACTGTCGCCTTTTTTTTGTTTATAGCGCAAAAAATACCTGCAGAGGTGATCAAATACCAATAAAAGAAAGCTCTATTTGTGGGAAAAAAAGAGTGTTAATTTTGTTTGGGAGCCACGTCGCACGGCCGCGCAATTGTCAGTTAAATCGACGCAGTGTCGAATCGCAAAAAGTGCTCTGGTCAGGAAGGGGGTAAAATCTTCCGGGGCTGAAGCGGTCTACATGGTTTCCTATGGATGTCGTTCACATCTCTGCATTTTATGGAAAGGGCCAGGGAAATTTTTTGGTTTTTGGTTCCATAGATTTCAATGGATCAAAAATGTGTATTAAAAAATGCACCTGCAATATGCAAACTGCAACCTGCGAAAGTGTGAATCTTTTAACCACTTCGCGCCCACGCTATAGCCGAAAGACGGCTACGGTGCGGACACCAATTGCCTGTTTACTTCCGCAATGCGCACTCCTGCGAGCGCGCATTGGGGAAGTTCTGTGCTGGCCATGTCCCATGGACACAGCCAGTCACAGATCGCTGTAAATGGCCAATCACAGCGGCCATTTACAGCACGATCGGCGTGTCTAATGAGATATGATCTCATATGTAAACATATGAGATCATCTCTCATCGCCGACTCTCCCTCCTCACACAGAGACAGCGTGGGAGGAGGGAGAGATGAACGGCTTAGTCAGAGATGCTGCGGTTAGTAGAAAAAAATAAATAAATAAAATGCCCACCTGTCCCCCCTGCCACCTGTCATTGTCATCTGCCCCCAGTGCCACCTGTCATCAGTGCCATCTGTCCCCAGTGCCACCTGTCGTCAGTGCCATCTGTCCCCAGTGCCACCTGTCAGTGCCATCTGTCCCCAGTGCCACGTATAAGTGCCATCTGTCATCAGTGCCATGTATAAGTGCCATCTGTCATCAGTGCCACGCATAAGTGCCATCTGTCATCAGTGCCATATCAGTGTCACGTGTCATCAGTAGCCACATATTAGTGCCATCTGTCATCAGTGCCATCTTTCATCAGTGCCACCTGTCAGTGTCACGTGCCATCTGTTATCAGTGTCATGTGTCATCACTACCAGGTATCGTTCCTATCTGTCATCAGTGTCACGTGTCATCAGTGCCACATATTAGTGCCATCTGTCATCAGTGCCACGTATTAGTGCCACGTGTCATCAGTGCCACGTATAAGTGCCATCTGTCATCATTGCCACATATTAGTGCCATCTGTCATCAGTGTCACGTGTCATCATTCCCACGTATTATTGGCATCTGTCATCAGTGCCACATCAGTGTCATGTGTCATCAGTGCCACGTATCAGTGCCATCTGTCATCAGTGCCTTGTCAGTGTCACATGTCATTGTCCTGGTGCTCCAGAGCCTTCAAAAGTGTAATAGGTAGTCAAAAAGTTAGATGTGTAATTTATGCTCTTAGAACACGTGATGGCATTCCCTGAATGTTGGGCCTCTCTATGTGGCTAGGGTGTGGAAAAGTCCCACACATGTGGTATCGTAATGCTCAGGAGGAGTAGCAGAATGTATTTTGGGGCATTATTTGTGGTATACACATGCCAAGTGAGAGAAATAACCTATTACAATGACAATTTTGTGGAAAATAAATAAATAAATAAAATCTTCATTTTGCAAAGAATTGTGGGAAAAAATGACAACATCAAAAACCTCACCATGCCTCTTACTAAATACCTTGGAATGTCTACTTTCAAAAAAGGGGTCATTTGGGGGGTATTTTTACTTTCCTGGCTTGTTCGGGCCCCAGAAATTAGATAGGCCACCAGTACAACAGATGTAATCAATTTTGTATGATTTGCGCCACAGCTTGTAGACTCTCTAACTTTCACAAAGACCAAATAATATTCACTAATTTGGGTTATTTTTACCAAACCTATGTAACAGTATAAATTGTGGCCAAAATTTATGAAGAAAAATTAATAATTTGCAAAATTTTATCACAGAAACAAAGAAAATTTTGTTTTTTTTCAAAATTTTCGGTCTTTTTTCATTTATAGTGCAAAAAATAAAAAAAACCCAGAGGTGATCAAATACCACCAAAAGAAAGCTCTATTTGTGGGAAAAAAAGGACAAAAAATTCATTTGGGTACAGTATTACAATAATTAGTAATTGTCATTCAAAGTGTGAGAGCACCGAAAGCTGAAAATTGGTCTGGGCAGGAGGGGGGTTTAAGTGCCCAGTTGCCAAGTGGTTAAAGTTCCTTTAAAAAAAGGCATGTGGTGTGCTTTAAAAATGTGTTTTCTGCTTTGTGTGCTTTAGGATTCTGAAGCAATTAAATCCCCACTCCTGGGGACATTGCAGGCTATAGTGTTCTGCTCTATATTAATGAAATGTAACAAGCAAGTTGCAGTGTTTAGTAATTACTGTGATGTCCTGTGGAGAGCATTATCCACCTTCCATTATAAGTGGGGTTCTGAGTGTGCTTATATGGAGTGCTGTTGTCTGTTAGACTGCGGTGTCATTTAAAAAAGGAAACAATTTAGATGCAAACACTGCATCTTGAAGCCCTTTAAAACTGATCTCCAGGCAAACAACTTAATGCATAGTTGAAATATATGTACAGGTGCTATTTTTCTTTCCAAATCACCTGCCTGCCCTGTCCTGAGATTTACACAGGCTTGTCAGCAACCCCAACAAGCTGATCCCATGCTTCTAGAAAGCAGTACAGCAATTCCTTGCTTCCAACTTGTAACTGGACAATGAAAGAACAGCAGCAGACCAGTGAGGTTGTCTCTCTCTGGATAGCATGGCCCTTGTCAACTCCTGCACACAGCGGATCCTGATTAGCTCAGACCATTCCACTTCCAGCCAGGAGTTGGAGATCTCAGCTGTTTTTCCTTGGGCTGTTTGCAGACCTCAATAGTTCAAGCTGAAATTTACAAACTCATTAATGAGTCAGAACACTGACTTGTTCCCCTCACCCCCACACCCTCACACCCTTAGATTGCTTCTATTCAAGGTTTAAATTGGAAACAACTACTGATGAGGTCTATCGCTAGATAACCCATAGTGCTCAGGAAATCATTTGTCAATGGTGCATTCTGCATTCAATGTTTGTTTGCAAATCGAAAAATTGTGGGGCATAAGGATATACAGTATAGATACATATAAAACATCTCTTTAAAGTGGTTGTAAAGGTAGAAGTTTTTTTTACCTGAATGCAAAACCTCCTCTGAATGGGAACCCACCAGCCACCCCCCCCCCCCAAATCCTTTCCTGAGCCTGATCTTGATCCAGCTTTGTGCCTGAGAGCAGTGGCTCTCTCCTCACCAGTAGGGGTGAGCTTGGTGTTTGAGTCGAACGCATGTTCAACTCGAACACCAGCTGTTCGCCCGTTCAGCGAAGCCAGAACTCTGTGGGCCGTTCACGCCAAATTCATGTGGCGCTCACGGCCCACAATGCACTGCGTTATCGCAGTGCATTGCTGGCTCATGATTGGCCAAGCATGCACTGTGACCCCGCATGCTTGGCCAATCACAGCGCCGGCAGTGAGGAGAGCCATAATTATAGCTCAGGGGGTTTAGTACACACCCCACATTATATAAGGCCGCCAGCACGGCAGCCTTGTGTAGTGTTCCGGCATCTGCAGGAGTTAGTGGGCGTTGTGTGCCTCCAGCGCAGTATACGCCTGTATCTACCCTTTATTGCTGTTCTCTAATAGAGCTATCTGCAACAGTTAGTGGGTGTTGTGTGACTCCAGCACAGCACAATATACACCTGTACCTACCCTTTATTGCTGGATAGGGATGAGCCGAACACCCCTCGGCTCGGTTCGCACCAGAACTTTCGAACGGACCCCAAATTCGTACGAACGTTAGAACCCCATTGAAGTCTATGGGACTCGAACGTTCGAAATGAAAAGTGCTAATTTTAACGGCTAATATGCAAGATACTGTCCTAAAAAGGGTTTGGGGACCTGGCTCCTGCCCCAGGGGACATGGGTCAATGCCTAAAATGTTTTTAAAAATGGCAGTTTTGGCGGGAGCACTGATTTTAATGACGATTAAAGTGAAAAAAAAAGTGAAATATTCCTTTAAATATGGTGCCTGGGGGGTGTCTGCAGTATGCCTGTGAAGTGCCACGTGTTTCCCGTGTTTAGAACAGTCCCTGCACAAAATGACATTAAACTGAAATAACACCATTTAAAACTGCTTGCGGTTTTAATGTTATATCTGGTTCCTGCAATATGGTTGAAAATCATTGAGAAAAATGGCATGGGTAGCCCTCCCTGCCCATTACCAGCCCCTTTAGGTCTTGTACGCATATTAAGGGGAACCCCGTACCCATATTAAAAAAAGGAAATGCGTGTGGCCCCCAGGCCCTATATACTCAGAACAGCAGTATACAGGCGGTGCAAACAAGACAGGGACTGTGTAGGTTTGTTGTGTTAAGTTGAATCTGTTTGTAATTTTCAACTGGTACATTTTTAAAGTGTAGCTCCAGTCAAAAAAACTATTTTTAAGCTTTTTGGAAAACATAGGGAAGGGTTATCACCCCTGTATAATTTGTTTTGTCGTCCATCTTTTTTCATCTCACTTGCTGTTGTCTCCTTCCGTTTGCAAGTAGGAGATGTTTGTAAATTGGATGTTTGAAAGTAGGGGCCTGCCCTATATGCTCTGCAGAAATGGCGGAACAAGGTGTTGGTTTTGCCACAACATTGTAAGCCCTCAAAGTGACTCTTGGTGGGCGCTGGAGCGCCCTGCTGTGAACGATTATATCAAGAATTGTAATTACATGCCATTGTTGAACAGTGGTAGAAAAATTGACCTTTGGTGGTTGTGGTGCTGGTGCCACAACACTATAAGTCCTCACCGTTACTCTGGGTGGGCACAGGAAGGGGCCCTCCTGTGAAATATTATATCAAGAATTGTAATTACATGCCCCTGTTAAACAGGGGCAGAAAAATTTGGGACTGCTGCTGGTGCCACCACACTGCAACCTCTTCCATATACTCTAGTTTTATTGCAGGAATTAGCCCTGCTGCAAAGCATTGCATCAAAAATTGTACTTAAACGCCCCTGTTAAACAGGGGCAGAAAAATTGTGCCTTAGGCACTGGTGCTGGTGCCACCACACTGCAACCTCTGCCATATACTCTAGTTTTATTGCAGGAATTAGCCCTGCTGCAAAGCATTGCATCAAAAATTGTACTTAAACGCCCCTGTTAAACAGGGGCAGAAAAATTGGGCCTTAGGCACTGGTGCTGGTGCCACCACACTGCAACCTCTCCGATATACTCTTGTTTGATTGCAGGAATTAGCCCTGCTGCAAAGCATTGCATCAAAAATTGTACTTAAACGCCCCTGTTAAACAGGGGCAGAAAAATTGGGCTGATGGCATCAACCAGAACTAGAAATGTTCTTCCAACATATCAGCGGAGGAGGAAGAGGATAGACAATCAACATAACAGGACAGTCACTCAGCATCAGCATAGGCAGTCTTGAAGGGATGTGATATTTCAAAAACAATTATTCTGTTACATCAGCTTCAGGTGCTTGGTAGCTGTGGGTGATCCAAGACTGATTCATCTTGATGAAGGTCAGTCGATCAACTGATTCGGTGGACAGGCGCACCCTGTGATCGGTAACAAAGCCACCAGCAGCACTGAAGGTGCGTTCCGAAAGAACGCTGGATGCAGGACAGGCCAGTAGCTCAATTGCATACTGTGCAAGCTCTGGCCAGTGATCCATCCTCAAGACCCAGTAAGCCAGAGGATTTTCAGTGGGAAAGGTGTCCAAGTCTGACCTTGCCCCTAGGTATTCCTGCACCATGTAAATCAGACGCTGGCGATGGGTGCTGGAACCGATCATACCTTGGGGCTGCGGACTAAAAAATTGTCTGAAAGCATCAGTCAGACGGCCACCTTCTCCACCGCTCCTTCTGACCGATGCCTCAGCAACACGTTGTCCAGGACCAGGAGTTTGTAACCTCCCAGTCTCTGGGAACGCGTTGCACAGACCTTTCTGCAAGGCCTCCCGGAGATGTCTCATCCTCTGCTCCCTCTGCGATGGCAAGATAAGGTCGGCAACCTTACCCTTGTACCGTGGATCAAGGAGAGTGGCCAGCCAGTAATGGTCCCTCTCCTTGATCCGAAGAATACGAGGATCCTTCCACAGGCTTTGCAGGATCAGGGAGGCCATGCAGCGTAGGTTAGCTGAGGCATTCGGTCCGGAGTCCTCTGGGTCACTAAGGACAACATGATCCGCAGCTACCTCCTCCCAGCCACGTAGAAGTCCACATGTTTCTTGGGACTGTAAATCATCCCTACATGACTGCTGCTGCTGATGCTGATGCTGAGTGCCAGCCTCCACCCCCATGCTGACACAATCATCCTCCTCCTCCTCTTCCTGTGTGATGGGTGGCACAGCAGGAACACTGTCTGGATAAAGGGGGCCTTGAGAGGCAAGGAAGTCCTCCTCTTCCTGCCTCTGTTCTGCCTCAAGTGCCCTGTCCATTATTCCACGCAGAGTATGCTCCAAGAGATGGACAAGAGGTACAGTGTCACTGATGCATGCACTGTCACTGCTCACCATCCTTGTGGCCTCCTCAAACGGTGACAGGACAGTGCATGCATCCCTGATCATGCCCCACTGGCGTGGTGAGAAAAAACCAAGCTCCCCTGACCCTGTCCTGGTGCCGTAGTCACACAGGTACTCATTGATGGCCCTCTGCTGCGTGTGCAGCCGCTGCAGCATGGCCAATGTTGAGTTCCATCTGGTGGGCATGTCACATATAAGGCGGTTCTTGGGCAGGTTCAACTCCTTTTGGAGCTCAGCCAGCCGAGCACAGGCATTAAATAATCGGCGGAAATGCACACAGACTTTCCTGGCCTGCTTCAGGACATCCTGTAAGCCGGGGTACCTGCCCAAGAACCGCTGCACCACCAGGTTAAGGACGTGAGCTACACAGGGCACATGGGTCAGTCGTCCCTGTCGGAGGGCGGAGAGGAGGTTGGTGCCATTGTCGCAAACCACCATTCCTGGCTTAAGCTGGCGTGGCGTCAACCACCTCTCGGCCTGCCCCTGCAGAGCTGACAAAACATCCGCCCCAGTGTGGCTCCTGTCCCCCAAACAAACCAGCGCAAGCACGGCATGGCATCGTTTTGCCTGCGTACTTGCGTAGCCCCTGGAACGCCTACGGAGCACCGCTGGTTCTGAGGACAGAGCACTGGAAGAGGCCATGGAGGAAGAAGAAGAGGAGGGGGTGGAGGAGAGAGGTGTGTCACAACCAATAGTAGCATTTTGGAGGCGTGGTGGCAGAACAACCTCCAACACTACTGCACCTTGTCCTGCATCCTTCCCAGCTGCCAGAAGAGTGACCCAATGGGCCGTGAAAGACAGGTAACGTCCCTGTCCATGCCTGCTGGACCATGAGTCAGCGGTAATATGCACCTTACAGCTGACCGCCCTGTCCAGCGAGGCAAGGACATTGCCTTCCACATGCCGGTAGAGAGCCGGAATCGCCTTCCGTGAGAAAAAGTGGCGTTTGGGGACCTGCCACTGAGGAACCGCACATTGTACAAACTCACAGAAGGGGGCCGAGTCTACCAACTGAAAAGGCAGCAGTTGAAGTGCTAGCAATTTAGCCAACCTTGCATTCAACCGCTGGGCATGTGGATGGCTGGGAGTGAACTTCTTCCGCCGGTCCAGCAGCTGGGGCAGGGACATTTGCCTGCTATAATCGGACGTGGGTGTACCGCTAGCAGAGTTCCCGGAAGCACTTGGCTGTGACACACCTAATTCTACACCTTCATTCCTCTCAGAGCAGGTTTCAGAGAGGACTGAAGGTCTAGTGGGGTTGGAGATGCCAGCTGATGAGGAGCAAGGAGAGGTCCGCTTTGTTCTTTGGAGTGGGTCTTTGAGGTACGCTTGCCAACGAGCTGCATGGCAGGTCAACATATGTCTGGTCAAGCATGTGGTGCCCAAGCGGCTGATGTTTTGGCCACGTGAGATACGCTTGAGACATATGTTGCAAATAGCAGCGGTGCGATCTGATGCACTCGTCTCAAAAAAGGCCCACACCAAAGAACTTTTAGAATAACACGCAGAGGCAGCGCTCTGCACAGGCGGAGCTCTGCGGTGTGATTCAGTCGGTGTGCTGCCCCTAAGCTGGCCCCCGGAGGGCATCCTGCCTCGTTGGACATGTGCCTCCTCCTCCTCCTCCTCTCTCCTTCCAGGCACCCACGTGGAGTCAGTGCCCTCATCATCCCCTCCCTCTTCATCGCTGTAGCAAACCTGGCAGTATGCTGCAGCTTGTGGAACATGACTGCCAGATTGCTGTCCTTCTTGAGCATCCCCTCTCTCTGCGCTCACGCTACTGCCTTCCTCTAGCTGAGTGTCATCATCAGAGCCCACAAAACACTGGGCATCCTCCTGGAGCATGTACCCAACACTGTGCTCAAAGAGTTCAGGAGACTCCTCAGGAGGACATGGTGGGTCTAGGGAAGGAGTCACTGATGATGACATTGAGAGGAGGGAAGACAATGCGTTGGCAGCTGCTTTGCTAGTACCCTGAGACTGGGTGAGAGAGGATGAGGAGGATGAAGAGGGCTTGGTCATCCACTCTACCAAGTCGTTGGCATGTTGCGGTTCAACATGTCCAGCTGCCGAAAAGAAGGACAAGCGTGTCCCATGGCCACGTGCTGATGAAAATGCACCGCGTCCACGACCAGCACTGTTGTCTCTAGACACAGAGCCTGCTTGCCCTCTTTTATCGGCTCGCGCCTGTCTGCCTCTCCTTGCTGGCCTTCCAGACATGGTAATGGCCTGAAGGGAGTTGGGTAAAAAAGCAGTTGGGTAGTGTATATTGTGCTAGAGGCACACAACACCCACTAACTCCTGCAGATGCCTTTATTATAGAACACCAGAGATAAAGGGGTATATACAGATGTATACTGTGCTGTGCTGGAGGCACACACAACTTCCAATAACTCCTGCAGATGGCAAGTGGTCTCAAATAGAGAACAGCTATGTAGGTGGATATAGCGGTATGTACTGGGTACAGAGCACGCAGACAGCACGCACTATCTCCTAACACTACTGACTGCAAGCTCTATTATAAAAGATAGATCACTAGCTATATAGGTGAGGTGAATATAGCGGTGTATACTGCGGTCAGGGCACGCAGACAATAACCACTACACAACAGCAAGATCGAAAATCGGCCGAAAACGATCGGTGTGTACTGTGTTGAAGGTACACAGAACACCCACTGCTTCAGACGCTAACACACTACACGAGGCCGCCGCGCTGGCGGCCTTATATAGTGTGGGGCGTGCACTACACAGCCTGAGCTATGATTGGCCACTGGCATCCTGCCTGTGGCCAATCATGGCTCTCCTCGCTGCTGGCGCTGCGATTGGCCAAGCATGCAGGGTCACAGTGCATGCTTGGCCAATCATGAGCCAGCAATGCACTGCGCCATCGCAGTGCATTGTGGGCCGTGAGCGCCACACGAATTTGACGCGAACGGACCAAAATGTTCGGACTTCGCCGAACGGACGAACAGCCAATGTTCGAGTCGAACGTACGTTCGACTCGAACACGAAGCTCATCCCTATTGCTGGAGTTCTCTAATACAGCCATCTTCAGGTGTTACCGGGTGTTGTGTGCTTCCAGCACAGTATACACCTGTATCTACCCTTTATTGCTGGAGTTCTCTAATACAGCCATCTGCAGGAGTTAGTGGGTATTGTGTGCTTCCAGCGCAGTATACACCTGTATCTACCTTTTATTGCTGGTGTTCTCTAATACAGCCATCTGCAGGAATTAATGGGTGTTGTGTGCCTCCAACACAGCACAATATGCACCTGTATCTACCCTTTAATGCTGGAGTTCTCTAATACAGCCATCTGCAGGAGTTAGTGGGTGTTGTGTGCTTCCAGCACAGTATACACCTGTATCTACCCTTTATTGCTAGTGTTCTCTAATACAGCCATCTGCAAGAGTTAGTGGGTGTTGTGTGCCTCCAGCACAATATACACCTGCATCTACCCTTTAATGCTGTTGTTCTCTAATACAGCCATCTGCAGGAGTTAGTGGGTGTTGTGTGTCTCCAGCACAGCACAATATACACCTGTATCTACCCTTTATTGCTGGAGTTCTCTAATACAGCCATCTGCAGGAGTTAGTGGGTGTTGTGTGCCTCCAGCACAGCACAGTATACACCTGTATCTACCCTTTATTGCTGGTGTTCTATAATAAAGGCATCTGCAGGAGTTAGTGGGTGTTTTGTGCCTCCAGCACAGCACAGTATACACCTGTATCTACCCTTTAATTGCTGGTGTTCTATAATAAAGGCATCTGCAGGAGTTAGTGGATGTTGTGTGCCTCCAGCACAGCACAATATACACCTGTATCTACCCTTTATTTCTGGAGTTCTCTAATACAGCCATCTGCAGGAGTTAGTGGGTGTTGTGTGCCTCCAGCACAGCACAGTATACACCTGTATCTACCCTTTATTGCTGGTGTTCTATAATAAAGGCATCTACAGGAGTTAGTGGGTGTTTTGTGCCTCCAGCACAGCACAGTATACACCTGTATCTACCCTTTAATTGCTGGTGTTCTATAATAAAGGCATCTGCAGGAGTTAGTGGGTGTTGTGTGCCTTCAGCACAGCACAGTATACACCTGTATCTACCCTTTATTGCTGGTGTTCTATAATAAAGGCATCTGGAGGAGATAGTGGGTGTTTTGTGCCTCCAGCACAGCACAGTATACACCTGCATCTACCCTTTAATTGCTGGTGTTCTATAATACAGCCATCTGCAGGAGTTAGTGGGTGTTGTGTGCCTCCAGCTTAGTATACACCTGTATCTACCCTTCATTGCTGGTGTTCTCTCATACAGGCATCTGCAGTAGTTAGTGGGTGTTGTGTGCCTCCAGCACAGTATACACTTATATCTACCCTTTATTGCTGGTGTTCTATCATACAGGCATCTGCAGGAGTTAGTGGGTGTTGTGTGCCTTCAGCGCAATATACACTACCCAATTGCTGGTTTTCCCATCTCCCTGCAGGCCATTACCATGTCCGTAAGGCCAACAAGGAGAGGCAGACAGGCACAAGCCAATAAAAGAGGGCAAGCAGGCTCTGTGTCTAGAGACAACAGTGCTGGTTGTGGACGTGGTGCATTGCCATCAGCACGTGGCCATGGGACACGCTTGTCCTTATTTTCGGCAGCTGGACGTTTTGAGCCGCATCATGCCGAAGACTTGGTGGAGTGGATGACCAAGCCCTCTTCATCCTCCTCATCCAGGCTCAGGGTACTAGCAAAGCAGCTGCCAACGCATCCTCTTCCCTCGTCTCAATGTCATCATCAGTCACTCCTTCCCTAGACCCACCATGTCCTCCTGAGGAGTCCCCCGAACTGTTTGAGCACAGTGTTGGGTACATGCTCCAGGAGGATGCCCAATGTTTTATAGGCTCTGATGATGATACTCAGCTAGAGGAAGGCAGTAGCGTGAGTGCAGAGAGAGGGGATGCTCAAGAAGGACAGCAATCTGGCAGTCATGTTCCACAAGCTGCAGCATACTGCCAGATTTGCTCCAGTGATGAAGAGGGAGGGGATGATGAGGTCACTGACTCCACATGGGTGCCTGATAGGAGAGAGGAGGCACATGTCCAACGAGGCAGGATTCCCTCCGGGGGCCAGCTTAGGGGCAGCACACTGACTGCATCACACCACAGAGCTTCATCTGTGCAGGGCGCTGCCTCTGCGTGTTGTTCCAAAAGTTCTTTGGTGTGGCCCTTTTTTGAGACGAGTGCATCAGATCGCACCGCTTCTATTTGCAACATATGTCTCAAGTGTATCTCGCGTGGACAAAACATTAGCCGCTTGGGCACCACATGCTTGACCAGACATATGTTGACCTGCCATGCAGCTCGTTGGCAAGCGTAACTTAAAGACCCACACCAAAGAACAAAGCGGACCTCTCCTTGCTCCTCATCAGCTGGGATCTCCAACCCCATTAGACCTTCAGTCCTCTCTGAAACCTGCAGGAATGAAGGTGTAGAATTAGGTGTGTCACAGGCAAGTGTTTGCAGACACTCTGCCAGCAGTGCACCCACGTCCAATTGTAGCAGGCAAATTTCCTGGCCCCAGCTGTTGGACTGTAGAAAGAAGTTCACTCCCAGCCATCCACATGCCCAGCGGTTGAATGCTAGGTTGGCTAAATTGCTAGCACTTCAACTGCTGCCTTTTCAGTTGGTAGACTCGGCCCCCTTCCGTGAGTTTGTGCAATGTGCGGTTCCTCAGTGGCAGGTCCCTAAATGCCACTTTTTCTCACGGAAGGCGATTCCGGCTCTCTACCGGCATGTGGAAGGCAATGTCCTTGCCTTCGCTGGACAGGGCGGTCAGCAGTAAGGTGCATATTACCACTGACTTATGGTCCAGCAGGCATGGACAGGGACGTTACCTATCTTTCACAGCCCATTGGGTCACTCTTCTGGCAGCTGGGAAGGATGCAGGACAAGGTGCAGTAGTGTTGGAGGTTGTTCCACCACCACGCCTCCAAAATGCTACTACTGGTTGTGACACACCTCTCTCCTCCACCACCTCCTCTTCTTCTTCCTCCATGGCCTCTTCCAGTGCTCTGTCCTCGGGAACCAGCGGTGCTCCGTAGGTGTTCAAGGGGCTACACAATTACGCAAGCAAAAAAAAAACCATGCCGTGCTTGCACTGGTTTGTTTGGGGGACAGGAGCCACACTGGGGCAGATATTTTGTCAGCTCTGCAGGGGCAGGCCGAGAGGTGGTTGACGCCACACCAGCTTAAGCCGGGAATGGTGGTTTGCGACAATGGCACCAACCTCCTCTCTGCCCTGCGACAGGGACAACTGACCCATGTGCCCTGTGTGGCTCATGTCCTTAACCTGGTGGTGCAGCAGTTCTTGGGCAGGTACCCGGGCTTACAGGATGTCCTGAAGTAGGCCAGGAAAGTCTGTGTGCATTTCCGCCGATTATTTAATGTCAGTGCTTGGCTGTCTGAGCTCCAAAAGGAGTTGAACCTGCCCAAGAACCACCTTTAATGTGACATGCCCACCAGGTGGAACTCAACATATGCCATGCTGCAGCGGCTGCACACGCAGCAGAGGGCCATCAATGAATACTTGTGCGACTACGGCACCAGGACAGGGTTTAGGGGAGCTCGGTTTTTTCTCACCACGCCAGTGGGGCATGATCAGGGATGCATGCACTGTCCTGTCACCGTTTGAGGAGGCCACAAGGATGGTGAGCAGTGACACTGCATGCATCAGTGACACTGTACCTCTTGTCCACCTGTTGGAGCATACGCTGCGTGGAATAATGGACAGGGCACTTAAGGTAGAACAGAGGCAGGAAGAGGAGGACTTCCTTGCCTCTCAAGGCCCCCTTTATCCAGACAGTGTTCCTGCTGTCCCACCCATCACACAGGAAGAGGACGAGGAGGAGGAGGATGATTGTGTCAGCATGGAGGTGGAGCCTGGCACTCAGCATCAGCAGCAGCAGTCTTGTAGGGATGAGTTACAGTCCCAAGAAACCCGTGGACTTCTACGTGGCTGGGAGGAGGTGGCTGTGGATCATGTTGTCCTCAGTGACCCAGAGGACTCTGGACGGAATGCCTCAGCTAACCTACGCTGCATGGCCTCCCTGATACTGCAAAGCCTGCGGAAGGATCCTCGTATTCTTCAATCAAGGAGATGGACCATTACTGGCTGGCCACTTTCCTTGATCCGCGGTACAAGGGTAAGGTTGCGGACCTTATCTTGCCATCGCAGAGGGAGCAGAGGATGAAACATCTCTGGGAGGCCTTGCAGAAAGGTCTGTGCAACGTGTTCCCAGAGACTGGGAGGTTACAAACTCCTGGTCCTGGACAACGTCCTGCTGAGGCTTCAGAAGACAATTTTTTAGTCCGCAGTCCCAAGGTTTGATCGGTTCCAGCAACCATCGCCAGCGTCTGATTTACATGGTGCAGGAATACCTAGGGGCAAGGTCAGACTTGGACACCTTTCCCACTGAAAATCCTCTGGCTTACTGGGTCTTCAGGATGGATCACTGGCCAGAGCTTGCACAGTATGCAATTGAGCTACTGGCCTGTCCTGCATCCAGCGTTCTTTCGGGAACACACCTTCAGTGCTGCTGGTAGCTTTGTAACCAATCAAAGGGTGCGCCTGTCCACTGACTCGGTTGATCGACTGACCTTCATAAAGATGAATCAGTCTTGGATCACCTCGAGCTACCAAGCACCTGAAGCTGATGTAACCGAATAATTTTTTTTTAAATATCACATCCCTTCAAGATTGCCTATGCTGATGCTGAGTGACTGTCCTGTTATGTTGACTGTCTATCCTCTTCCTCCTCCGCTGATATCTTGGAAGAACATTTTTGGTTCTGGGTGATGCCACCAGCCCAATTTTTCCGGCCCTGTTTAACAGGGGCGTGTAATTACAATTTTTGATGCAATGCTTTGCAGCAGGGCTCATTCCTCTACTCCAAATAGAGTATATGGGAGAGGTTGCACTGTCGTGGCACCAGAACCAGTGCCTAAGGCCCAATTTTTCAGCCCCTGTTTAACAGGGGCATGTAATTAAAATTTTTGATGCAATGCTTTGCAGCAGGGCTCATTCCTGCACTCCAACTAGAGTATATGGTAGAGGTTGCAGTGTATAGGCCCAATTTTTCAGCCCCTGTTTAACAGGGGCATGTAATTACAATTTTTGATGCAATGCTTTGCAGCAGGGCTCATTCCTGCACTCCAAATAGAGTATATGGGAGAGGTTGCACTGTCGTGGCACCAGAACCAGTGCCTAAGGCCCAATTTTTCAGCCCCTGTTTAACAGGGGCATGTAATTACAATTTTTGATGCAATGCTTTGCAGCAGGGCTCATTCCTGCACTCCAACTAGAGTATATGGTAGAGGTTGCAGTGTATAGGCCCAATTTTTCAGCCCCTGTTTAACAGGGGCATGTAATTACAATTTTTGATGCAATGCTTTGCAGCAGGGCTCATTCCTGCACTACAACTAGAGTATATGGTAGAGGTTGCAGTGTATAGGCCCAATTTTTCAGCCCCTGTTTAACAGGGGCATGTAATTACAATTTTTGATGCAATGCTTTGCAGCAGGGCTCATTCCTGCACTCCAACTAGAGTATCCGGGAGAGGTTGCAGTGTTGTGGCACCAGCAAACAGTGCCTAAGGCCCAATTTTTCAACCCCTGTTTAACAGGGGCATGTAATTACAAATTTTTGATATAATATTTCACAGCAGGGCCCGTTCCTGTTCCCACCGAGAGTAGCTGTGAAGACTTATAGTGTTATGGCACCAGCACCATCACCACAACCACCAAAGGCCCAATTTTTCTACCACTGTTCAACAATGGCATGCAATTACAATTCTTGATATAATTGTTCACAGCAGGGCGCTCCAGCGCCCAACAAGAGTCACTTTGAGGGCTTACAGTGTTGTGGCAACACCAACACCTTAGGCCCCCATTTTTGCAGAGCATATAGGGCAGGCCCCTACTTTCAAACATCCAACTTACAAACGTCTCCTACTTGCAAACGGAAGGAGACAACAGGAAGTGAGATGAAAAAAGACAGACTGCAAAAAAAATTATACGGGAGTGATAACCCTTCCCTATGTTTTCCTAAAAGCTTAAAAATAGATTTTTTGACTGGAGCTACACTTTAAAAATGTACCAGTTCAAAATTACAAACAGATTCTACTTAACACAACAAACCTGTCCCTGTCTTGTTTGCACCGCCTGTATACTGCTGTTCTGAGTATATAGGGCCTGAGGGCCCCACGCCTTTAATATGGGTACCGGGTTCCCCTTAATATCCGTACAAGACCCAAAGGGGCTGGTAATGGGCAGGGGGGGCTACCTATGCCATTTTTCTCAATGATTTTTATCCATATTGCCGGAAACCAGATATTACATTAAAACCGCCAAGCAATTTTAAATGACTTTTTTTCCGTTACAGTAAATGTAATTTTGTGCAGGGACTGTTCTAAACACGGGAAACACATGCCACTTCACAGGCATACTATAGACACCCCCCAGGCGCGATATTTAACCACTTGCCGACCGCCGCACGCCGATGTACGTCAGCAGAATGGCACGGGCAGGCATAAGCACATACATGTACGTCCTTTGCCTCCCGCGGGTCGGGGGCCCGATCGGGCCCCCGCCCGGTGCCTGCGGCGGTCGGTTTTCGTTCGGGAGCGATCCCGGACGAGGGGACGGCCATTCATTCATGGCCACCCCCTCGCGATCGCTCCCGACGAATGGAAATCCCCGGTGACATCACTTCCTCTCCTGTAATGTAAACACAGGAGAGGAAGTGATGTATTCTCTCCTCCGTGTCGGTATTTTTCGTTCCGACACGGAGGAGAGCGGATCAGTGAGTTGCACCAACACATCCCACACACAGTAGAACATGCCAGGCACACTCACACCCCCCCTTTACCCCCCGATCACCCCCCCAATTACCCCTGCCCCCCAGTCACAGTGACACCAATGTCATTTTTTTTTTTTTTTTTTTTTTTTTTTGCATTGGTGTCATTTGTGACTGTAATAACTGTTAGGGCAGTTAGGGTTAGCCCCCTTTAGTTCTAATGTACCCCCCTAACCCCCCCAATAAAGGTTTAACCCCGTGATCACCCCCCGTCGCCAGTGTCACTAAGGCTGGGTTCACATTGCAGCGGTTTATGAGAACGAATGTGATTCGCACCGCACTGCAGTGCAAATCACATCCGATCTCTGTGCGATTCGAGTTCAGCCATTCGCCGCACCCGCCGCACCCGCCACACCCGCCGCACCCGCCGCAAATTCGCACGGGACCCTTTTTTTGGCCCGCAGCAGAATCGGATCGCATGGGTGTTCACACCATGCGATCCGAGTTTGCAGATCGCACTGCGATATGCGAACTGATCTGGGGGTGTCAGTAACATTTCACTGACACTCCCAGCAGTTCGCATAGGGCAGTGTGAACTGCCGCCGGGAGGCATGCGATGCGGGAACCCGCCGCGGATTCGCGGCGTTTCCGCATCGCTCCAGTGTGAACCCAGCCTAATAAGCGATCATTTTTCTGATCGCCGTATTAGTGTCACAGGTGACGCTAGTTAGGCAGGTAGGTATTTAGGTTCGCCGCAGCTTTTTATAGCGCTAGGGACCCCCATATACTACCGCATAAAGCCCCCTGATTGCCCCCTAGTTAACCCTTTCACCAGTGATCACCATATAACTGTTACAGGTGACGCTGGTTGGTTAGTTATTTTTTTATAGTTTCAGGGCACCCGCCATTTATTACCTAATAAAGGTTTAACCCCCTGATCACCCGGCAGGTGTCATTTGTGACTAATAACTGTTAGGGCAGTTAGGGTTAGCCCCCTTTAGTTCTAAGGTACCCCCCTAACCCCCCCAATAAAGGTTTAACCCCGTGATCACCCCCCGTCGCCAGTGTCACTAAGGCTGGGTTCACATTGCAGCGGTTTATGAGAACGGATGTGATTCGCACCGCACTGCAGTGCAAATCACATCCGATCTCTGTGCGATTCGAGTTCAGCTATACAGATAGTATGGCTGAATTCGTGTCGCACCCGCCGCACCCGCCGCAAACTCGCACGGGACCCTTTTTTTGGTCCGCAGCAGAATCGGATCGCATGGGTGTTCACACCATGCGATCCAAGTTTGCAGATCGCACTGCGATATGCGAACTGATCTGGGGGTGTCATTAACATTTCACTGACACTCCCAGCAGTTCGCATAGGGCAGTGTGAACTGCCGCCGGGAGGCATGCGATGCGGGAACCCGCCGCGCATTCGTGGCGTTCCCGCATCGCTCCAGTGTGAACCCAGCCTAATAAGCGATCGTTTTTCTGATCGCTGTATTAGTGTCACAGGTGACGCTAGTTAGGCAGGTAGGCATTTAGGTTCGCCGCAGCTTTTTATAGCGCCAGGGACCCCCATATACTACCGCATAAAGCCCCCTGATTGCCCCCTAGTTAACCCTTTCACCAGTGATCACCATATAACTGTTACAGGTGACGCTGGTTGGTTAGTTATTTTTTTATAGTTTCAGGGCACCCGCCATTTATTACCTAGTCTCACTAGTGTACCCCTAAATTTAGGGGTGTCTACTTTCTAAAATGGGGTCATTTGGGGGGGGGGGGTTTGTGCCATCTTGGCATTTTATGGCCTTCAAAACTGTAACGCCCTTAGAAAGCCTGAAGGCGGTGCTTGGTTTTTGGGGCCCCGTACGCGGCTAGGCTCCCAAAAAGTCCCACATATGTGGTATCCCCGTACTCAGGAGAAGCAGCAGAATTTATTTTGGGGTGTCATTTCACATATGCCCATGGCATGCGTGAGCAATATATCATTTAGTGACAACTTTGTGAAAAAAAAAAAAAGTTTGTAATTTTCCCGCAACTTGTGGCAAAATATAAAATATTCCATGGACTCAACATGCCTCTCAGCAAATAGCTTGGGGTGTCTACTTTCTAAAATGGGGTCATTTGTGGGGGTTTTGTGCCATCTTGGCATTTTATGGCCTTCAAAACTGTAATAGGTAGTGAGAAGTGAACTCAAAAAATTACGCCCTTAGAAAGCCTGAAGGCGGTGCTTGGTTTTCGGGGCCCCGTACGCGGCTAGGCTCCCAAAAAGTCCCACATATGTGGTATCCCCGTACTCAGGAGAAGCAGCAGAATTTATTTTGGGGTGTCATTTCACATATGCCCATGGCATGCATGAGCAATATATCATTTAGTGACAACTTTGTGAAAAAAAAAAAAAAAAAAAAAAAGTTTGTAATTTTCCCGCAACTTGTGGCAAAATATAAAATATTCCATGGACTCAACATGCCTCTCAGCAAATAGCTTGGGGTGTCTACTTTCTAAAATGGGGTCATTTGTGGGGGTTTTGTGCCATCTTGGCATTTTATGGCCTTCAAAACTGTAATAGGTAGTGAGGCGTGAAATCAAAAATTTACGCCCTTAGAAAGCCTGAAGGCGGTGCTTGGTTTTCGGGGCCCTGTACGCGGCTAGGTTCCCAAAAAGTCCCACATATGTGGTATCCCCGTACTCAGGAGAAGCAGCAGAATTTATTTTGGGGTGTCATTTCACATACGCCCATAGCATGTGTGAGCAATATATCATTTAGTGACAACTTTGTGTAAAAAAAAAAAAAAAATTTTTTTTTTGTCATTATTCAATCGCTTGAGGCAAAAAAATAAAATATTCAATGGGCTCAACATGCCTCTTATCAATTTCCTTAGGGGGTCTACTTTCCAAAATGGGGTCATTTGGGGGGGTTTTGTACTGCCCTGTCATTTTAGCACCTCAAGAAATGAGATAGGCAGTCGTAAACTAAAAGCTGCGTAAATTCCAGAAAACGTACCTTAGTTTGTAGATGTGACAACTTTTGCGCAAACCAATAAATATACAATTATTGACTTTTTTTTTACCAAAGACATGTGGCTGAATACATTTTGGCCTAAATGTATGACTAAAATTGAGTTTATTGGATTTTTCTAATAACAAAAAGTAGAAAATATCATTTTTTTTCAAAATTTGCGGTCTTTTTACGTTTATATCGCAAAAAATAAAAATCGCAGAGGCAATCAAATACCATCAAAAGAAAGCTCTATTTGTGGGAAGAAAAGGACGCAAATTTTGTTTGGGTACAACATTGCATGACCGCGCAATTACCAGTTAAAGCAGCGCAGTGCCAAAGTGTAAAAAGACCTCTGGTCATTTACCAGCAAAATGGTCCGGTCTGAAAGTGGTTAAAGGAATATTTCACTTTTTTTTTCACTTTAATCGTCATTAAAATCAGTGCTCCCGAAAAAACAGCCATTTTTAAAAACATTTTAGGCATTGACCCATGTCCCCTGGGGCAGGAGCCAGGTCCCCAAACCATTTTTAGGACAATATCTTGCATATTAGCCATTAAAATTAGCAGTTTTTATTTTGAACGTTCAAGTCCCATAGACTTCAATGGGGTTCTAAAATTTGCATGAATTTTCGATCCGTTCGAAAGTTCTGGTGCAAATCGAACCGGGGGATGGGGGGGGGGGGTTGGGTTCGGCTCATCCCTACTCACCAGACATGAAGGCAGCAGTTTTAGCCATACTACAGGCACATACAGCATGGAACCCTGCATGAGTGCCCTATAGCAAGCAGCTTGCTATGGGAACACTTGGCAGGGGGAGGAGCCAGAAATGTCAGCAGGAGACCCCAGAAGAGGAGGATCAGGGCTGCTCTATGCAAAACCATTACACAGAGCGTTTAAGTATAATATGTTTATTAATATTATAGAAAATGTTTGCAATCACTTTAAAAACATAATCCAGAGAATATCCAATTACCTCTCGGGGGACCAGGAAGTCATTTAAAAAAATTCTTTAGAAAATTAGCAAATTAGATCATGCTTTGCTGGGGTTTTTCACCTTCTTCTGGATCAACTGTGGTTATAGGATTCTGTATATGGATTGTATGATTTTTTTTTTATGACCCATCACAATTAGATACCCGCTTGACTGCACATGCCAATGCTGGCACATGCGTTCCACCCGAATCCAAATTCAAGCCCTACCATCCAAGTGGATGTAGAGTTTGATTATATTAATGCCGAGCGAAGCAAGGCCATCCCCGAAGTGTGGCGAGCGAAGCAAGGGCTATGCCTGAAGTGTGGCGAGCAAAGCGAGCCCGCGGGGGGCCCTCTGCTGGAACGCATATGGCGGCGTTGTGCATGCGCACTCCAGCGAGTAGCAAAATGTGATGGGTAGCCAACTGTGACATGACACTAGCACATGTAAATTCTTGGCCTTCGTGGTTCTTTTTCTAACTGGTTGCCTCTCACTCCTTAGTGGGGGCCTTTGTGCAGGGTGTAGCCCATATTTCCCCCCTGTATGTTCCCCAGTGACTTTGGGATCTCAGCCTGGTTTTGTCGCTTCAAAAACAGCCATTTGGACCCATTAGGATTATTCTTCTGTCTATCTTTACCCGCAAGGTTGCCATTCTCATTGCCATTACTTCTGCAAGTTAAAGTGTTACTAAACCCACAACAGTAAAATCTGTCTGTATATGCAGAATAGCATATTTGTTATACTCACTGTAGAACTTAAGAGGTTAATCCTCTGTATTGTGTAAAAAGGCTCTTTGATCCTGTATGGACAGATCCTCCCCCTCCTGCAGTGTCTCTCTTGGCAAGGCCAGATAAGACACAGTGAGGGTAGTAAGGCTGCACATGCTCAGTTTGGTCACTATTGCTGGATTGCGATTTTTTTTTTTTTACCAAAAAAATATAGAATACATATTGTCCTAAACTGATGAAGACATTTTTTTTTGGGGGGGGGGGATATTTATCATAGCAAAAAGTAAAAAATATTGTTTGTTTTTTTTTTTCTAAATTGTCGCTCTTTTTTTGTTTATAGTGCAAAAAATAAAAACCGCAGCGGTGGTCAAATACCACCAAAAGAAATCTCTATTTGTGGGAAATAAGGAGATCAATTTTGTTTGTGTACAGCGTAGCACGACCGCTCAATTGACAGTTAAAGGGACGCAGTTCCGTGTCGCAAAAAATGGCCTGGTCATTGAGCAGCCAAATCTTCCGGGGCTGAATTGGTTAAAAGCACCCCAGTGTGAAAGGGCCCTAAAGAAAATCCCCTCCAGTTTCCCTATGATAGTCTGTCATCATTCCTGAGGGTTCCCATAAGGGACAACCTGCTTCCCATTCCACCATTGTCAGGTGGATTTGGCAACTTATCATTTAAGCCTATCATCTCAGGGACAAGGTTCTTCCCTTTTCCCAATAACACACGCTCCATTAAGTCGGTTACTGCCTTTTGCTTTTCAGTATTGGACATCTGCTTCTCAGATTTGCAAGGCTTCCCCCTGGGTTGCTGTTCACACTTTTGTTATGTTTTACAAGGTGGACGATCAGGTCTCTACTGATACCAGCTTTGGTCATAACGTTCTTCACAGGTGGCTCTGTAGACTCTGTTGTGCCCCCTGTTACCCTGTTGCTTTTCAAGAGTCTATCTAAGGGAAGTTCCCAAAACATGGCCCATTGGGGATACTTGAGGACTGAGATTGAGAACCACTGCATTAAGGGACGCAGGTCTCCCCCCCCCCCCCTCAGATTTCCTATGATCCACTCATATTATTGCTTTCTACAAAACGAAAGCCTCGTACACACGATCAGATTTTCCGCAGACAAAACCTCTGACTTTTGTCCGAAGGGCGTTGGCCAGGAACTTGTCTCGCATACAAATGGCAAGGAATTATTGGCTAACAAACACGAACATAGTGACAAACTACGTGGTTTTTCAGCTCTTTAGCGCCACCCTTTGAGCCACTCCTTCTGCTAATTTCGTGTTAGTAGAAGTTTGGTGAGTGTTGATTCGCGCTTTTCATTGCGTTTCTGAACGGCCGTTTGTCAACCAGTCATCTCGGAGTAGATAATGTATTATTTATTATTGGCCTTTGAATTATTGCTTTGACCCAAGTCCAGTCCAGGAACAGGATGAGGAGGATTTCTTGGGACAAAAATTGGTTTATTAATCGTGACCAATTATGTCATATGCCTTTGCTGCGGGAGTTCCAGGAGAATAACCCGGTTGATTTTCGGGAATTATCTCCGGATGGCCGACCCCTGCTTTCACCAACTCTTGGCATTGTTGACCCCCTGTATTAAGAAGCAAGACACATGCACAAGGCTTTTATTTTTTGGGTTGAATAATGATTTGATTTGGTATATTTTCTATATTTTTGGATGCATAGAATGCACTTTTTGGTTAAGTTCTATTGGCAGATAGCATGTCTAATTTAATTTGTTTTCTTTTTTTTTTATGCACAATAAAAAATTGTGTAGAATAATACTTGGCTATGTGTTTTACTTCAAATGACAGTTTGGGAGTAGGCAGTTACATTTAAAAAAAATACAATGTAAAATTAACAAGGGACACCAACATACTGTATTTGTAGCTTTGATCTTAAAAACTAGGGGATAATGGTGTTGTGGTAACTTGCACCACAGCAAAAAAAAAAAAAAAGAATAAGATTATGCTTGATATCACTAGAAAAAAAAAAAGCCTTTGAAAATGTGTTTGCAATAACTCCATCAGTATCACCAGCAAAGCAGCTTCATTATTATCCCATTAAAGAAGAAGAGAATTGTGCGCTGCATTTCGAGATTTCATAATTTGCCGCTTCACGAATGTTAATTCTCCATTACGAACGCTAGTTTACAAGACCGACCGCTTCTGGCTCGTCCTTGCTTCCGAGCATGCGTGTTTGTACTTTGGACTTTTGCCCGATGGACTTGTGTACACACGCAAGGAAAATCTGACAACAGACATTTGTCCGCGGAAAACTTTAATGCCTGCCATCCAACATTTGTCCGCAGAAAATCCGACAACAATTGTCTGATGAAGAGTGAAAGCGGTCGGATTTTCCGCCAACAGCCTGTGATCACACATTTCCCGTCAGGAGATCCAATCCTGTGTACGAGGCTTAAGGCTTGCTGGGAGTGGGAGGGGTTATACTGGGCTGTGCTTACAGAGCTGTATGCCACTGTCTGAGCTTCTGAAAGTAGCAGCATAGCCCTATGCACTTAAATACTTATCCTGTGTCCTGTAATCTAGTACAACAAAAGGAATTCACAATCAAAGTCAAAAGTCCTATTTTTTTTCAGCTAATTGTCCATCTGGCTCAATTGACTCTTAAGCCTGGGTTCACACTGCAGCGCTGCGATGTGGTGCCAATTTTATGCAGGTTTTTTGTCTAGGGTAAGGTGCAAATTTACAGTGCGACTTGCAGTGTTGAGGTACGACAGCCAAGAAAGCTGCTTCTGTTTGATCTGCAACTGGTGCTGGAAATGTAATCAAGTATGACACCGGCCATTTGATGGTTTGACAGTTTGATTAAGGAAACAAGCAAATAGTACAGTTAGCATTCCTGGCATTCCAGAGTAATGAAAGTTTTTTGAAACTGTTAAATTGATGGGTTTAGTTCCACTTTATGATTAACTGCTGCTCGGGGGGGCTCTGGGCTTCAGCAAAATGGCTGCCTCCAGCAAGAAGAAACAGGAACAATGCTGGAGGCAATTGTCAGCACACACTCATTTTGGTAGTGTAATTATGAATGTGGAATGTAAGTTCCTTGCTAAAGAACTTAATTTTTTTATCAAGTTGTTATGGGTAAAGTTCCACTTTAAATAATTTTTTGTCTCATCTATCGGAGACATCCTCCTTGATGTTTTTCAGGTTATGGCTATAATGTTAACTATTTGTCCTAAATCTTCTATGCCTCATATATCTTAAGACCCATTTCACACTAAGCCGCCACCGGCGTCAGCGGTAAATCGGCGATATTTTTAGCTCCGCCTTACTGTTGTTTTAGCGACGCTATTCAGCCACTAGTGGGGCGATTTTAACCCCCCCCCGCTAGCGGCCAAAAAGGAGTTAAATACGCCCACAAATTGTCGCTTGATTTCAATGGGGAGCAGAGGTGAAGGAGCGGTGAGTTCAGCGCAGGACTTTTTCTGACGTCCTGCCAGCGCACCGCTCCAGTGTGAAAGCCCTCGGGATTTCACACTGGAGTGAATGGAGCAGCTGTTTTAGGGCGTTTTGCAGGCGCTATTTTTAATGCTACAGCGTCTGCAAAATGCTCCAGTGTGAAAGGGGTCTAATACTGTGAATGGTTAATGTAGTGCACTGCAAATGATCTTTGGTTGCCCTGTCGTCTACTAAAAATAAAAGGAATGAAGGTCAGGCCATGTGTTGCTGACAGGGCCGTCTCGACTTTTGGGCAGCTTCAGGCCTCACGGGGCCTATCCACTCTAACTCGTAACTTACCTTTGCATTATCCCCAAAGTAAGTAAAGCTTAATAATGTGCAAATATAAATCATTAACATAACTGTTTCATGTTTGTGTAACCACAATCATGATGACTCCTTTGGTGAGATTTCATCGTACTTCCTGTGTTGGTAGCACCAGTCCGAAAACATGGAAGAATGAGATTAGGGGACATATTATCATATGCAAAAGTCTCACCCAATGGGGTTTTTCCACAGCAAAATTCAAGTTATTAAATTTGTTCAAAAAGGATTTTATTGGAATTGAAACAACAAGATGGGTGGCACAGTGGTGTAGTGGTTAGCACTGTCACCTAGCAGTAAAAAGGGTTGCTGGTTTGAATCCCAACCACAACACTACCTGCCTGGAGTTTGCATGTTCTCCCTGTGCCTGCGTGGGTTTCCTCTGGGTACTCTGGTTTCCTCCCACAATCCAAAGACTTGCAGGTAGGTTAATTGGCTTCTGTCTGAAATTGGCCCTAGTATATGAATGGGGACGTTGGATTGTGGGCTCCTACAGGGTAGGGACCAATGTGAGTGTGCAATGTACAGGGATAGGGACAATTGTAGACACCTCACTCTGGATGGACTGGTGTCTTTATTCAACCTTACTAACTATGTAACTATGTAAGATATAAACACACATAAATGTTTAAAATATGAGCTCCAGTCAGAGATATGTGTAAATAATCAATATTTTTTTTACATTAAATTAAATCCCCTGAGGAAGACTTTGACCATGCATGTGGAAACGTGTTGGGAATTTGCATTTTCTCTTTCAATAAATTTTATTGGTTTTAAGAGATAGAATATACAATAAGCATTTTGAAAATGCAGAAAATGGAAACATGTCTTGGCCAACACAGTCTACAAGGCATTAAAAGAACATTATGCCAACCACAGTGTCACATTGATTAATGTACCATGGGTGATCAGATCATTTCGATCAAGTTTGGCTGAACTCACCCCATATGTGATTAGGCTTTATTGCGAAAATCATGGCTTAAAAACAAAAAAAAAAAAAAAAAAAGAAAGAAAGGAAAAAAATAACTGTTTAGGCACATATTGCCCCCAGGATTGCCACAACTATACTCATTATCGTGTGGGAAAGGAGAGGGTAGGCGAGAATCCCACCAGCCACCCCCTATGGGATCACACTGCGGGTGGAGGGACCCTAACGACCCCCCCCCCCCCCCCCGATCAAGTGACCATGAGGCTTTCTGCCCCTTACAGGTCTTTCATACAGGGTTCTAGGGGAAAAAAACTTTGGGAATTTACATTTTAAATATTGATATCTATTGTTGTATGATCACAATATTGTAAAATTAAATATTTACACATATCTCTGACCGGAGCTCATATTTTATACATTTATGTGTGTTTATATCTTGCTGTTTCAAATCCAATAAAATACTTTTTAAACAAATTTAATGACTTGAATTTTTCTGCGGAAAAACCCCACTGAGGGAGACTTTTCCATATTGTCACCCATTTGGTGTGGCAGCAACACATATCACTCACATTCATGTGTTTTCTCCATGATTATTATTATTAAGAGCCCAACTCTGGCCAACCTTTTTTTTGGAACAGGAAGTGAGGGGAAATCTCTCCCATCATCCGGTAAGCCACTGGTTATGTCTTTGTCACAAATACCTGCAATGTTTTTCCATATGTACACAATGATGAAAGCAATCCCAGATTCTATAGTGTTACTTACGCTTTTTTGTTTTTTTTTCTTCTGTTAATAACCAGCAGACTGCAAAATAATAAGTGGTCTCTCTTTTACAACAGCCATGTAAAGCAGTTTACTATTTATTTATTTTTCTCTTTTTAAAATGCATCAAAACATCTTCATTTTTATTGATATTTTTAATTTTTTTTATTCTAAAATCAAACAGGAAAAATGGCAGGATAAAAAGTAAAGTAGCTTGACCAGCTTTGCATTATCAGGGTCAAATTTTTTGGCCCTTTTTTGTTTTTGTTTTTTTGTTTTTTTTTCGTAAAGAAATGTCAACAGCATAATCTTTCTTTTACCTGTGTTGCCCTTTAACCCTTTCACATATCAGAGAAGCCGGCACGTTTTTTTTTTTTTTTTTTTTTTTACTGGACCTTGCCTGATTCACTGAGAGTAACTGGGTTAAAGTATATTGAACCTCTGATTCCCAATAGTGGCGAGCTGATAGCTGGAATAACTCAGTCAATAAAATACAATCTGATCACAATAAGCTTAGTCTTATCATTTTGTATAAGTACATAAAATTTTTCTTGTAGCTAATACAATAATAATAAAAAAAAAGAGAGATGGAAGGTGCTTCTGTGTAATTATTAGTATGTGATCGTATACTTAATATTTTACAGTCTCTTTTCACCTATGCCAGGGATATGCAATTAGCGGACCTCCAGCTGTTGCAGAACTACAACTCCCATGAGGCATAGCAAGACTCTGACAGCCACATGCATGACACCCAGAGAGAGAGGCATGATGGGACTTGTAGTTTTGTAACAGCTGGAGGTCCGCTAATTGCAGATCCCTGACCTATGCTATACAGATAGCAGCTTTCAGTCAATCTCCTTAAGTATTCCCCCAGAAGGTTAGGGCTCAGGCCTACCCCTATATTAATTTCATGCACGTGGGGAAAGGCTTTTTGTCTCGTAGCCTTTGGGGAACATTTTAAGGAGGTGAGCGAAAGCGTTATTTCCGAGCATTTACAGTATCGTGATTAGACGTCACAATTTTATACCCCAGGTGTAGAAAATTTTTTGCTTAATGTTTTTAGATTTTCTGACTGACTACTCATAGCTCGATATACCAGTTCACAGCTTACAAAGAAAAGATTCCTCACACTGCACTTAAATTAAAATGTATATAAGTGAGTTACGTAAAGCTTCAAGACCCTTTACGTTAGTCACAATCTCTAATATAGCAAGCCAACGTGGTGAAATAATACATTGTGTAAGTAATGTTCATTCTCTATATCAGCCTTTCTCAACCTTTTTACCCCAGGGGAACCCTTAAAATAATTTTCAGGTATTGGGGAACCCCTGATAAAACCCATTCATTGGGGGTCAGTGGGAACAATGCCCCTTACTTTGGTGGTCAGTGATAAGAATACCCTTTTTTACAGTGGTGGTAAGAATGGCCCCCTTATAGAGAGCTATAAAGATCATTGGTGTCATACCACTGGCTCCTCCAAGTGACATTGGCTCAGAACTATGTAGGCACCATCAAACCAGGGCACCAGGGGGTAAATCAGCCACAGCTCAGGGAACCCCTAGCCACCTCTGGAGGAACGCTGGCTGAGAATGGCTGCTCTATATTATACTGTTCTACATGTACAGGCTGTTAAAGATTCCATGGTATCCACAAGTAAATGTTTAATCTTTGCTCAGTTTTGCGGTCTGTCTAAAATACTTATCTATTGCTGGAATGGAATATTGGCACAGACTTAAAGAGGAAGTAAACTTCCTCTGCTGACATGTACCTATAGGTAGTGGAAATATCTCCTAAAGTATAGGAGATATTTACATTGCGTGCAGCCAGTGACATCAATGGCGGCCCACGGGTGCCGTTCCTTCTGAGCAGGGCCGTCTTTAAGGCAGGGCAAAAGGGGCAGCTGCCCTGGGCCCTGTCATTGTTGTGGGGCCCAAAGCAGCTGTCTCAAATTTGCCAGTTTAAATTCCCTTGTCCCTTGAAATTTTAGTCCCTTGCTGTGTCTTGCAGACCCTGTGTTTACATGTAAATAACCGGCATTCATATGTAAAATAGCTGCATCCGGCAGCATAGATATGTAAATAAAGTCGGCATTCATATGTATATCATGCCCCCTGCAGTGATGAGATGATGTGCTGCAACCTCTAGCAACCAATCAGTGAGCAGTATTACTGTAATCTCTAGCATTCAATCAACAAGCAGAAATCATGTGCTGTAACGTCTAGAAACTAATCAGTGAGCCGTAATGTGTGGTGTAACCTCTAGCAACCATTCAGTAAGCGGTAATGTTACACTGTAACCTCTGGCAACCAATCGCAATCGCTGTTTGATCTGATACATTAAACTGATTTTAAGTCTAGCTACTATTTATTGTATGTCTCAGAGCAGGTGGAGAGTGAAATTGTATGGGGGGGGGCCCAAGAAAACGTTTGCCCAGGGTCCAATCATTATTAAAGATGGCCCTGCTTCTGAGCCCATGCCATGAACGGTGGCTCCCGCGCTCATGTGTGCGGGAGTGACTTCATTGCGGCTCTGGCCAATAACAGCACCGGAGCCCGCAAACCTGGAAGAAACTCAGAGGAAGATGACGCCTGTGTCAGCGGTGTGCGGGGGCCGCTGCAACAGCTTCGTTCTAAGGTAAGTATTTCATAATGAGCTAGTATGCAATGCATACTAGCTCATTATGCCTTTGTCAACAGTGTTTTTTTTTCTGTGGCTTACACCCTCTTTAAAGTGTTACTAAACCCACAACCGTAAATGTATATGCAGTAAAGCATGCTTGTTATACTCGGTGTGGAACCTAAGGGGTTAATTCTCTGTATGGTGTAAAAAGGCTGTTTGATCCTGTCTTCTCTTATCCTCTCCTCCTTCCGTTATCCCCAATATATTTCCTGATAATACAGAGCCCTAATACAGAGTTTGGTGTGTATTGCCAGATCGTTTTTTTTTCTTAGGAGAGTGCTTGTGGTCAGCACTGTCCAGACAGAGGGTCAGGGTTCCTGCATCCTGATAGAACAGTGCAGAATGAAAACTCCTCCTACAAGCTTTAACCAGACACTCATACAAGTCACAAGACTTCCATATACTGCTGATGAGAAAAGGTATTTAGTAGTTTATATTTACTAAAATAAATGCATTTCCATGTTCTGTGTACTGTGGGTGACCAGATATAATGAATGCAGGGTCCTGGGTTTAGTAACACTTTAAGATTGATTTTGCCATCCACATGGCAACAAGGAACACAATTTTTTTTTTCGTTATGCAAAATAGAACTTTTGAAGAACCAGGATTCTGGTAGTTTAATACATATGGAGATACCACAGGTTTGCCTTTAGGTGAGAAAAAAGTTTTGTGCCAGAATCCAAGCCTGTCTTTTTTCTTTGGAAGACTGAAGTTGTACACTTCTTGTTAAAAGAAACAAGAAAGGTAATAAATGTTTTTGCAGTATTGATTGCTTCCCTGCCATAAAATAACACATTTGGCTGACTGAAGCTCGGGCTCAAACTGGCACCAATACCATTTGATTTGTTGGGCATTTTAAACTTTCCAAAGTAAAGCTCCTACATTGCGGTACACACTGTGGGGTGGATTTACTAAAACTAGAGAGGGCAAAATCTGGTGCAGCTATGCATAGAAACCAATCCGCTTCCAGGTTTTATTGTCAGAGCTTAATTGAATGAGATGAAGTTTGAAGCTGATTGGCTACCATGCACAGCTGCACCAGATTCTGAGTGCACCAGTTTTAGTAAATCTACATCTGTGGGATTGATTTATTAAAGCTTGAAACTGCAAAATCTGATACAGCTCTGTATAGAAATCAATCAGCTTCCATTTCTTTTTGGTCAAAGCTTAATTGAACAAGCTAAAGTTAGAAGCTGATTGGCTACCATGCACAGCTGACTGGATTTTGCACTCTTCAGTTTTAGTAAACACCCCCCCCTGTTTGTCATTATCTCTGTTAGTCACAACCTGTACCCTAAAACTAGTTTTACTATTGGAGGGAGGGGGGGGGTTGTCTAACGTTGGGGCTAGACCTCAGCAGGGGCGTCTTTAACGCAGGGCAAAAGGGGCAGCTGCCCCGGGCCCAGTCAGTGTTGTGGGGCCCAAATGAGCTGCGCTGCCAGAAAATAGTTAATAAGTGGATTTGGGAGGGCCCAAGAAAATGTTTGCCCAGGGTCCAATCAATATTAAAGACGGCCGTGGACCTCAGTATTGGAACCCTCTCATTGAAAAGGGGAATGGCAGTTGGAAAAAAAAGAAGTCTGTCTGGAATATAGCTTAATGCCCCGTACATACGGGCGGATTTTCCGACGGAAAATGTTTGATTGGAGCTTTTTGTTGGAAATTGTGTAGGCTCCATCAGACATTTTCCATTGGAATTTCCGTCACACAAAATTTGAGATCTGGATCTCAAATTTTCCGACAACAAAATCCGTTACCGGACATTCCGATCGTGTGTACACAATTCCGACGCACAAAGTTCCCCGCATGCTTGGAATCAAACTGGCTATTGAACTTCATTTTTCTCGGTACGTCGTACGTGTTGTACGTCACCGCGTTCTTGATGTTCGCAATTTCCGACCAACTTTGTGTGACTGTGTGTATGCAAGACAAGTTTGAGCCAACATCCGTCTGAAAAAATCCATGGATTTTGTTGTCGGAATGTCCGATCCATGTCCGATCAATGTCCGATCGTGTGTACAGTGCATTAGAGAGGAGCACCTTTTGGTTACCTAATTTTACAGGGTCTGCGTTTTAGGCAGTACTTTTACTTTGAAATGTTTATAATTTCTGAAAAGTTTGTAGGATATGGCAGGATACCTTCATCCTAACTCATAAAGTATGCATGAAAAAAAAAAAGAAACGACCCCCCTGTGTCCCCCATATATAATATAATTTGGCAGGTGAGGAATCTTTTGTGCTTGCAATATGTACAGGCTTTAGTAAAACGCCCCCTCAAACACACACATACAATTTTGCATTAATACAATCAGATGAAATATAGAATTAGCACAAACAGTATCTAAAAATGTGAATAGAAATAAACATACATGATAAACGACAAAAAATACTGTTGCACATGATTGACAAGTCATAGATACATTAGAGACATTTCTGAAAATTGCTGTACAGGTACAGTAAAAGAAAGCATTGGGTTAGCAACAGATTCAATTCAAGTCTTGGTTTCAATCCTTTCAAAATGTCAGAATGTAAACTGCTTTCATAAATGTCCCCTGACAAACTGTACAAATCAACTCAACAAGGGCCCTTGAAATATTTACTGAATTTTCTCATTTTTTCATTAACTTAGATATACTTTGGCTTTACAGTATAGCACATTTGGGAATATGGGAAGATATTCATATCCACAGTATGGGAATCTTGTGAGCATAATATATACCGTGTGTGTGTGTGTGTGTATGTATGTATGTGTGTATATATATATATATATATATATATATATATATATATATATATATATAAAATATACAATAAAACCTTTGAGAGTAACTTGGTTTGAGAGTGTTCTGCAAGACAAGCAATTTTTAAAATAATTTTTGACTTATAAACAAGCGATGTCTTGATATGCAAGTAGCGTCACGTCACAACTGAGTATAAAAGAGATGAGAGGTGCCTCTAAGTGTAGCAATATGGTTACATTTAATGAAGGTACTACAGTAGGTTGGACTTGTGTCTTTTTCCAACCTCACCTACTATATAACTATATGTAACTATGTAGTAAGAAACATTTGATGATTAAAACAGGCACATCTAAGTATGCAGGCATCTGGGGTAAAGCTGTCCACATGGACCATCCTCTGTACCACCATTGACGTCATCCCTTCCACGCTGCGCTCCACGAGCGCTTCAAGCTTCGCTTTAAGATCGCTATACTGCATGGTAGTCTTCCCAGCCATGATTGCAGACTGACAGCGGTGAGCTTTACCCCGGATGCCTGCATAGTTTAGATGTGCCTCTTTTAAATATCAACCATGCAAGTTGCTAAATGTTGTACCTTCATTAACGGTAACCATATTGCTACAATTAGAGGTGCCTCTCTTCTCTTTTATACTCTGTAACTCCTGCTGGATTTTACTTCTAATCCCCTTGTGGAGGCTTCCATTTGTGGATGGACATCACATTGCTATAATCTTTTTATATGGACTATAAACTGAAGGACTTCTAAATAAATGGTTGTGGAACGAATCATCTGAGTTTTCATTATTTCTTATGGGTAAATTTGCTTTGATATATGATATACGAGTGCTTTGGATTACAAGGACTATATATTGTGTAAACTGTTGGGTTATATATGATATACGAGTGCTTTGGATTACAAGCATGTTTCTGGAACAAATTATGATCGCAATCCAAGGTATATATATATTAGATTGTAAGCTCTTCCGAGCAGGGCCCTCTTAATCCTCTTGTATTTTATTGTATTATAACTGTATTGTCTCCCTTTTAGATTGTAAAGTGCTGTGTAAACTGTTGGGCTATATAAATCCTGTATAATTATATATATATATATATATATATATATATATATATATAGAGAGAGAGATAGATATTTTTTAAAATATATATATATATATATATATATATATATATATATTTATTTATTTATTTACCGGTATGGTGACAGTAGAACTGGTGGCTACTACTCCTGGTTTTCTTAAAGCATCATATGTTTTAGCAGTTATGAGACACTTGGTAATATGTTTGTTATATAGTCATTAATATTTGCCATCAGAGTCCAGGAAAGTACATACACCCACATCTGCATTGAAATGACTTTGCATAGACTAATGCTTGGTTTATAGAAATCCAAATAAGGAGTATCATACCGTTTTAGCCATTGAATAAAGCAGAAAGTTTGGAGTTTAGGTGTCTAACTTAAGTTATTAAAGATTTTTTTTTTTGGAATTTCTTTAGATCACTTTGTTTTGGCTTTTCTGAAAATCGTTCTGACACCCATATACTTATACATGGTTGAGTGGAGCAAATACATATTTCTATTCTTGAATCACCACTAAAATGTTATGGTTCCACCTAAATGTTTGAGTGCTGGCAGGAGATGGCAATTACAGAAAAGTATAAACACACATACAGACTTTTTTTGGTTCAGCCTGCAGGCCGAATGGAAAAAAAATCTGCCCGATTCCTCCATCCACACCACACATCATCGATGGCTAAATCTCCCGCTGCGGCTTTTGCATTTTGACAGCTAGCCCTGACGACTTTCAAGATATCTAAACAGATCCTGCATCTGATTGGATGCAGCCACTGTTTTGGCCAACACATTTCTGCCCGGCACCGTCAATTCTTTTAGTTCAATCTGATTTTTTTGAAAAACATTTTTTTAACCACTACAGATCCGCGCTATTGCCAAATGACGGCATTAGCGCGGACCTAGATTTCCAGGACTACGTCTATTGACGTCGTCCTGGTTACGAGCGGCCTGCGCGCCCCCTGAGGGGCGCGCGCGGCGCGCTCTGTGATCGGCGAGTCCGTGAGACTCGCCTGATCACCGATCCGTGTAAGGGGTCGATCCCGACCCCTTATCACGTGATCAGCTGTCAGCCAATGACAGCTGATCATGTGATAGAACGGAGCCGGTAATCGGCTATTATTCCTCCTCGCGCTGACAGCGCGAGGAGAGAAAAAAAAAGCCGATCACCGGCGGCCGTGATCGGGACATCAGTCCCGATCACGGCCATCAATACAAGGTCCCACCTGCCAGTTGCCTGTGCCCACCTGCCTCCCGCAGTGCCATCCTGAAGTAAAATAAAAGAGAAAGTAAGTGCCCCCCGTCAGTGCCCCCTGTCAGTGCCCATAGTGCCCACAGTGCCACCCACAGTGCCACCCACAGTGCCACCCACAGTGCCACCCACAGTGCCACCCCACAGTGCCACCCACAGTGCCACCCAATCTGCCTCAAAGGTGCTGCACCCCAGTGCCGCCCATCAGTGCCCAGCAGTGCCGCCCATCAGTGCCCAGCAGTGCCGCCCATCAGTGCCCAGCAGTGCCACCTATCAGAGCCACCTATCAGTGCCACCTATCAGTGCCCATCAGTCCCATCTATCTGTGGTACCTATCAGTGCCCATCCGTGCCACCCATCCGTGCCACTTATCCGTGCCACCCATCCGTGCCATCTTATCTGTGCCCATCTTTGCCCATCAGTGCCGCCTTATCTGTGCCCATCGGTGCCGCCTTATCTGTGCCTATTAGTGCCGCCTTAACTATGCCTATCAGTGCCCACCAGTGCAGCCCATCAGTGCCCACCAATGCAGCCCATCAGTGCCCACCAATGCAGCCCATCAGTGCCCACCAATGCAGCCATCAGTGCCGCCTAATCAGCGCACTTCAATGAAGGAGAAAAATGACCCGTTTGCAAAATTTTATAACAAACTATTAAAACATGATTTTTTTTTTTTTTTTTTTTGCATCTTTTTTTGTTTGTTTAGCAAAAAATAAAACTCCGAGCTGTAACTAAATACCACCAAAAGAAAGCTCTATTTGTGGGAAAAAAATGATAGAAATTTCATTTGGGTACAGTGTTGTATGCCCGCGCAATTGTCACTCAAAGTGCATCAGCGCTGAAAGCTGAAAATTGGTCTGGGACTGAGGGGGGTTTAAGTGCCCAGTAAGCAAGTGGTTAAAAGATAAAATTAACACAAAATGAAAATAGAAGCAAATGTCCCCTTTTGACAATACAAGTAATTTTTTTTACAATCATTGATCTCAAAATTCAAGATCGTCAATAATTTTTTTTTTATTTGAAGAATGTTGAGCATAAAGAGGCCGACGGGGCCGCCCACTAAGCAAATCCAGTTTTTGAGGAAATTCGTACAGTGATTGGGCAGCTCTTCGTTTATTCAAACTCATTGTAAAAGTGAATTACCAAAACCAGTTTTATTTCTATATTTGCATGTTTATACCTTTTTGCCCACAATACCATATAATCACTTGTATTACAGCGATTTGCTTACATTAAACGTATGTACGTTAATTTTAATGTGTATATGTCACTATATACTGTTCACTTTATATATAGTTGCCAACATTTCCAAAGATAATAGCGTCTGGGGCACTTGTCCTTTGCTGTTGTTTTCGAGCTTGTTATACAGATACTGTCGTAGATCACATATATCTTTTATGGTTTTTATGGTTGAACTAGATGGACTTGTGTCTTTTTTCAACCTGACTAACAATATATTAGCACAGGACAAATGCATAAATCTGAAACATATTTTCTACAGTTTAGCTGGTGCATTTTAGGAATTGTTCAAAAACAAGGTTTTGTCTTGGCAAAATAAAAAAACATTTGGTACACCTCTGTAATACATTTAACCATGTTTTGTCTCTTTAAAAAAGCTACAAGTATTTTTTTTATACCTGTTGATCTGCCAGAAATTCAGCGAGATGTAATGCCTGATATACGCATTGAGATCAGACGAATGATCGTCCGTTTTTTTTTTTTGCTTGCTAATCTCAGATCGAATCTGAAGAGTTTACTAAAGTCACCAAAATTCTCATAAGACAGAATAAAAATTTGGAAGTGATGTCATGTGTTGTAAATGCATCTGTGTTGCATTTTCGAACGACAGCTGTACTCTTTAACTGCTGGCCGACCAGCCGCCAACCAGCGAGTTGTCGTAGCTATACGTCGGCTCATGGGATCGGTATAGCAGGCACGCACACCGCCGGAGGCACGTGCGCATGCCCGCTGCACAGCAGGGGTGCTGATGCTCATGGCCGACGGTCGAGCAATCCCGTGCACGAGAGGCAGAACACGGAAGTGTGTGTGTAAACACACAAATCACTGTTCTGTTCTGTGAGGCGTGACAGATCGTGAGCTCCTATTAGCTAGGAACCACGATCCGTCACTTCCTCTAGGTGCATCCCCTCCCTCTACAGTTAGGGCAAACACATAGGGAACACGTTAATTCCTTGATCACCCACTAGTGTTAACCCCTTCCCTGCCAGTGACATTTTTACAGTAATCAGTGCATTTTTATAGCACTGATTGCTGTATAAATGCCAATGGTCCCAAAAATGTGTCAAAAGTGTCCGATGTGTCCGCCATAATGTCGCAGTCCCAATAAAAATTGCAGATTGCTGCCATTACTAGTAAAAAAAAAAAAATAATAAAAAGACTATAATGCTGTATTGTTCTACATATTTTTGGTAAAAATAAATCACAATAAGCGTATATTGATTGGTTTGCGCAAAAGTTATAGCATCTACAATATAGGGGATAGTTTTATGGCATTTTTACTATTAATCTTTTTTTTTATTAGTAATGGTGGCGATCTGCTATTTTTATCCTGACTGCGACATTATGGCGGATACATCAGACACTTTTGACACAATTTTGGGACCATTGTCATTTATACAGCGATCAGTGCTCTAAAAATGCACTGCTTACTGTGTAAATGACACTGGCAGGGAAGGGGTTAATAACTAGGGGGAGATAAAGAGGTTACGTGTGTCCTAGAGAGTGATTCTAACTGTGGGGGGGGGGGGGGGCTACCACTGACATGACAGCTATCACTGCTCCCGATGACAGAGAGCAGAAGATCCCTGTCATGTCACAAGGCAGAACAGGGAAGTACCTTATTTACACGGCATCTCCCCGTTCTGCGGCTCCATGAGACGACCACCGGGACACCGCCATATATTGAGTCCACGGTCCCGCGGGCACAGTCACGCTGTAAGCGGCGGGCGAGTGCCCGCTAGCCCCACCAATTAAAGGGGATGTACAGATACACCCATTTGATCACCGCTGCCATTGTGCCGAAGTATATTGGCGTGCAGCGGTCGGGAAGTGGTTAATTAGTACGTTTTTCAAACTACATGTCCATATTTCCAACAAACATAGATACAACCCTTAAAATGATGACAGGAAATTACAAAAAAAATGAAAAGGCGGTAAAAGCATGTCATACAAATGCAAAATGGGCTTAAAAAGTGGCATATTGAAAACACATTAACCACTTGCCGAGCAGCCTGTCGTCAGCGACAGGTCGGCTTGTTCCGGCGAATTGCCGTAGCTGTGTGTTGTCCCTGTAAACAGCTATAGCAGGCACGCTCATGCTGCCGAAGGCGTGGGCTCCCACTGCATAGTGGGGTAGCTGATGCATGTGGCCGGCGGGGGAAATCTTCCAGTCCTTAAGTGGTTAAAATAAGGATAAAAACGAATTATGCACATTGAGGAAAATGCATGTGTGGGCCCCAATTAACCGTACTTAATATTCTTAAAGTCAAATGGATTGTGCGGGTGGGCTTTCAAGAAAATCGCCAACTATGTTTTAAAACGCCATGGGCTTTACTGATTAATGCCTCGTACACAGATGTCCAGAGGCTGCAGAGTCCTCTAGTGTAAAATCGCGAGTGATTTCCTCCACCTAGGGAGTCACAGATGGCATGTACAGCCACCCATACAAGTGAATAGCAACAAGCAGCCATACTTAAAGTGTTACTAAACCCACAACAGTAAAATCAGTCTGTAAATGCATTAAAGCATGCTTGTTATACTCACTGTGGAAATTAAGGGGTTAATCCTCTGCATTGTGTAAAAAAAAAAAACCTGTTTGATCCTGTATGCACAGATCCTTCCCCTCCTGCACTGTCTATCTGGGGAAGGCCAGCTAACACAGACAGAGTAGTAAACCTGCACATGCTCAGTTGTGTCTTTTATGCTGGAGAGAACATTTCCTTGTTCTCAGAGATAGCCAGGTCACATGATATTGACATCACACATGTGGGCGTGTATACAGGCTGCAGTGAAAATCTCCTCCTACCTGAACTCAGCACTGGAGAAACTCAGCAGTTTATGATGTAACTGTGGTATACAAACCATCCAAAAATGTATATAGTGGCAATATTTTAATGTAAAAAGAAGATTTATAAGCATCAGTGTTCACCCATGCATGTGTATACAGAGTATTTCAGCAGACACTTTAATACGTACTCCTTGTGTTACTGCTTGTACAAAAAAATGGAGCCAAAACAGTAAATTAATACTAATAACCTGCAAGTCAAATAGTATATTCATAAAATACCAATTATTATTATTTTTTATTATTAATTATTAGGCAGGTTTGCATACTTGTAGCACATTTTTTTTTCTTTTCTTTTTTTTCTTTTCTTCACTTGAGTCAGATTTTCCAACTCTGTTTTTACAAAATGTTAATTGTAATTTGGGATTTTTTTTCTGCAGATTGTAAATAAAATATGGATAATGCCTCCCCTCTGATCGTTTCTCTGCCTTACCTGACATGTAAGCAAATCTCCTTTTATCCTCATTTCTGTTTTTGACATTGTATGGTAAAACCTCTGACCGAATGTATGTTCACCAGGCAATTACTTAACCAATGCACATTTGAATGGACTAAAGGTATGTAACCCCAGCCAACTATAGAACATGTGGGCTAAGCATATACAAACTGCCTGCCTCAAACTGATTCATAAGGAAATTTACCTTCAACCAGTGGTGGCCCATCCATTAGGGGCACCGCCCCCTCTCTCCAGGCCACCCCCCCATATGCAATTAACAGATTCATGCATAGCATGAATCTATCCGCAGCCGCCGTGGCCACCCCCTATTCATGCGTCTGGCCCCTTTCAGGGCACTGGGCGCATGAATTACAGCAGCCAGGGTTTTTTTTTTTTTGCAAAGTTCCCTGGCTGTGCTGGCACTGAACTGTCACTGTACTATTGTTGGTTGCTACGACCGCTGGCGTCCTAACAGTCAAGTGCTTGCCCCAGCATTCACGGGGAGACAGCAGTGCCTCTGTCTGGACCTGCTGTGCCTTTGCCTGCTGCTATAGCCACACGCCCTGGCTCTCCAGGCTCCCAGCCACACTGTAATGCCGCGTGCATACGATTGGACATTCCAACAACAAAATCCATGGGATTTTTTCTGACGGATGTTGGCTCAAACTTGTCTTGCATACACACGGTCACACAATGTTGTCGGAAATTCCGAACATCAAGAACGCGGTGATGTACGACAAGCCGAGAAAATTGAAGTTCAATAGCCAGTGCGGCTCTTCTGCTTCATTCCGAGCATGCGTAGAACTTTGTGTGTTGGGATTGTGTACACATGATCGGAATTTCCGACAACGGATTTTGTTGTTGGAAAATTTGAGTTCCAGATCTCAAATTTTGTGTGTCGGAAATTCTGATGGAAAATGTCTGATGGAGCCTACACACGGTCAGAATTTCCGACAAAGAGCTCCCATCGTACATTTTCCATCAGAAAATCCGACCGCATGTGCGCGGCATAAGTGTGTGACGTAAGGGTGGACTTTGATGGGGACCCTGAGGTAAGTGGAGTCTCTGATGGGGACTCTCATGTAAAGGGGACTTTGACCCTAATGTAAAGGGTATTCTAATGAGGTCCCTGATGAAGAGATGGACTCTGGTGGGGAGGTAAGTGGAGACTAGGGGGGACCCTGATGTAAAGGGGAACTCTGATGGTGCTTTGATGTAAAGGGGGGCTCTGATGTAAGGGCAGACTTTGATGGGACTCTTAGAAAAGAGGGTATGGGGTCAAGTTTATTTGGAATTTCTTTGCATTGCTTTATTGAAGCCCTTTCTCTATTGTTCTGAATCATGTGATTACAAAAAAGTTTCAAGTAAAAAAATATTCATTCATTTAAATATATTCAAAACCCTTTTTTTTTTCAGCTTGCAAATATTTGTAAAATATATAATGTGGCCCTTGTACTGAAAAGTTTGGAGACCCCTGGTCTTGGCTGTAATGTGGTTGCAAATATTAAAAAAATGTTCACAGAAGCTGAATATTGCAAAAGTAACAAAGGCAGGGATAGGTAAATCCAGCAGCCTCACGATCCTGGGTTAAAGGGGGGGGGGGGGGGGCATCTCTGAGCTAAATTCCAAAGTGCTTGACTGTATGAGCAGTAGTGTATTTAGGTTTTGTGCTGCCCTAGGCCTGAATAAACTCATGTACCCGGTAATTTAAATATGACCCACCCCTTCCTGTCAAGGCCACACCCCTTGCTGTGCCCTGAAATGTTTGAGTGGGGACACTAGTATTGAGGGCCTGGGGGGGGGGGGGGGCAATGGATTCCCTTAATTTGCAAAGATTTCCTCTCACTTCCTGTTTGGCTATGGGGCAGGAAATGAAGGGAAATCTCTGCAATGGTACAGGGGTGATAAAAATTTAACTGACAGGGGCTATAACCCTCCCTTACTCTATCCAAAATGAAAAAAAAAAAGGTGTTGCCTATAGTTCTACTTTAAGCACAAATTTCTGATAATTTTATGGAGAGGACTAAGAAGATATAACCATGCCAATGGTGCAGCAGAAAACATATAGCACAGTGAAGAAGGTTTGTGGTCCAGGATGATAGGAAAGACAAAAATAGAAGCGGCACCCCCACAGTTGTGGAATGCTGACCGCCCGCATACCGGAAGCAGTGCGGCCGCTTCATAGGGGAGTTAGACTAATTTGCTTCTCAGCCCAGTATGCCCCAAAAGACTGGCTCTACACTAACAGTGTAGCACAAGTCGGCGGGGACTCTTTGCGTGCTGCCCCCCTGCAAAGTGCTGCCCTAGGCCTGGGCCTTGTCGGCCTAGGCCAGGATACAGCATTGTGTACAAGTGGGAGCTTCACTCATAGGACCTTTATGGCTACAAGTTTGTCGTGTTGTGCGAGGAATCTGGCACGTGTTGTTAATGAAGGGTAAATCACAATGACTGTAGTTTACATATTGTATAAAGACTGATGGGAATACCTTTACTTGTAACAAAGAAAGAAAGCAATAAAAATTTGTAGCCTCAGCCGTAGAATCCTTGTGTCGTTTCTGCACAGAACAACTGTTGTTAAAAAAAGTTCCTGCTATATAAATCAATGAAAAAATAATCTTTTCAGAATAATGTCATATCTAATTTAATGTCTTCTTGGCCTGAATGAACACTTAGTTCCAAGAAAGTATATGTATCTATTATAAATATTTCATAGCTGGTTATATAGTAGTTGTGACCAACTAGAGGTCAAAGTGTCTTTGGCTGTAGCCCTTTTAGTCTACAAGCAATATTATCAGTAGATTTTCTTTGTTAATCTTCTCTCACATTTTCTTATTATGATTGGCAAGGACAATTAAGTAATAGATCACAACTAAGCATTGGGTTTAGCTCTAGGCATTGCTTGGTATAACTGTTGCTAACATATTATCATTGACCAGTGTTATTGCTTATTTTTATGTTATTATGGGTTACTAATACCATTGTCAGTATTTTTATGATGGTATCTTTTATGCTGTTTTATTAGTTTCTTGTTTGCTAATACAGTAAAACCTTGGTTTGAGAGTAACTTGATTTAAGAGCGTTTTGCAAGACAAGATACATTTTTAAATAAAATTTTGACTTTATATACAAGCGATGTCCTGATATACAAGTAGCATCATGTCACAACCGAGTATAAAAAAAGAGAAGAGAAGTGCCTCTAAGTGTAGAAATATGGTTACATTTAATGAATTTACAACATTTAGCAACATATTGCTACACTTAAAGGAGTCTCTCTTCTCTTTTATACTCTGGAGCTCCTGCTGGATTTTGCTTCTAATCCCATTGTGGAGGCTTCTATTTGTGGATGGACATTTTATGGTTACACAACCTGGTCACATTGCTATAATATTTTTATATGGACTATAAACTCAAGGACCTATGAATAAATGGTTGCGGAACAAATCATTTGAGTTTCTATTATTTCTTATGGGGAAATTTGCTTTTTTTTTTTTTAAACTGACAAGTTTTATTGATTTTCCAAAAATTTCCAACATAAAATATATGAAGACACGCATTGTTGTAGAGAGAATATATCTGGCAGGTAATCAACATACATTTTGGCCAGTGGTAAAATTCGGTAAAGACCTGCAAAGCTTACATCCAATGGCAATATGTGGAATTTGTCAGAGAAATTTGCTTTGATATACAAGTGCTTTGGATTACAAGCATGCTTCTGGAACGAATTATGCTCAAAAACCAAGGTTTTACTGTACAATTTAGGTAGCCATTTGACTTAAGTTCACAGAGTAGTAAGATAGCCACCGCTGTTCAGTAGGACAGTATTGCACAGGATGATTTAATAACAGAAGATCAACAGCAAAGAGCCTACAGACATTATTTGAAGATGTTGGCAACTACAAATACAAGCAGGAATGAGTGCGTACAAATGTTTATGAGAGACTCTTGCAACCGCTGCATCCAGCTGTGCATCCCACCAAGGAACTGGATCCACAAACCATTTGGGGATGTGATTGTATGTGGACAAGCGGTCTATCTCCTACCTGTCATGGGACCTCCTCTGCAAATATAGCCCAGGCTCTTTCCTAGCCAGTGAATTAAGAAGTTCTATTTGCTCAACGTTATATACAATGAACTGTCGCACTACTGTGAATTGAGGAAACGCTGTGGATCCATTTGTATTTTTGATAATAGAAAGAGTTTACTGTTAGCTGAGACGGTGTATATATTTAAGTTAGCTATGAGTGAGGTCCAGTTTAGGCTGAAATACATAAGCGCTTAGATCAGGCTTTCTCAACCTTTTAACCCTAGAGGAACCCCAAAAATAATTTTCAGGTCTCGAGGAACCCTTACAATTCATCGGGGGTCAATAGAAAAATGCCCCTTATACTGGTGGTCAATAGGAAGAATGTTCCCCTTAAAACGGTGCTCAGAATGCCACCCTTAAAGACAGCTAAAAATATATTTGGTGTCATGCTGCTGGCTTTGCTAAGTGATGCTGAACCTTGAACCCTGTAGGCACCATCAAAAAAAGGTGGTTTATTAGCCACAGCTCCAGGAACCCTTAGCAACCTCTGGAGGAACCCCAGGGTTCCACGGAACCCTGGTTGAGAATGGCTGGCTTAGATACTGCTTGGAATGTATACCCTGTGTTCTGATAAAATATTTTGGGCATCCTGAAGAGCATGTGCCCACTTTGCAACATTTGATTGAATTGCTGGCTTACAGGCGCCTATACTGTTGCGCCGCTCGCCTCACAGCACCTTCACACAGTGTCTAAATTATTCATAACAAAAAACAGTAAATAATTTTTTTTATTTTGCATATTTTTTTGCTGACTTTCTTGTTTCACCTGGAATTCTTCTTTAGAGAAAGACACTCTTTCTTTGAATGCGTGTTAAGGTCTTTAGAAATTTTACAGCACCGTATAAACTGTTGGAGGGTTATAAATACTGTATAGTAATCAACATCATTTCCGTAATCATAAAGCAGTCACAAGGTTCTTGATGCCAACAGTAAGCTGTAGTACCACCAAGTCTTCTCTTACAGGGAACATTTATGAAACAATCCTTCATTTGACTTTTAGCTTACAGCATAATGCAAACATTTCCTTGAAACCTTTACTTTATTTCATATGTCTTATTTATAAAACACCCATAATAGACAAAAAATAGTGCAGTGATGCATCTGCATACAATACTTGTCTGCCTTGGTCTGTACCCTTGCCATCTTTTTCTGGGTACACAGGGGGTTATTCACGAAAGACAAAATTCACTTTGCACTACAAGTGCACTTGGAAGTGCAGTCACTGTAGATCTGAGGGGAAGATCTGAAATGAGGGGAAGCTCTGCTGATTTTATCATCCAAACATCTGCAAGCTAAAATGCTGTTTTTTTATTTTCCTTGCATATCCCCCTACAGCGACTGCACTTGAAAGTGCACTTGTAGTGTAAAGTGGAGTTGCCTTTTGTAAATAACCCCCTACTGTGCGTAGCAGGTGTCCAAGCTGCAGGTCAGCACACACTTTCTACAACCTGAGTTACTTTTCTTCATTTTTAAAACACTTTCATGGTAACATAACACTTATTTTAGTGCAAAAAAACGGGACACCACGTAGTGCATAACAAATTTACAACCCTGCGTTTTTAGAGCAGCTAAACAAGCCAGATATGCATGCTAAAGCAGAAGTTGCTGGCTCAGTCTGTCTCATTCTGTGATCCATTTTCCACAGTAATTTGAGCTTTTCTCGATCAGTGACCTGCTGTTGGATTCTGGATCAAGAACCTTTAAGGAAGAGCAGTGTTTAAAGGCTTTTCATGGTCCCCCTGTGCTTTAAATGCACAATAATAGGATACCATGAGAACTCTCATAACACAGCTGCGTCACCACTTTTATAGTGTGGCTGGGTATACCAGCAATTCATGATTTAAAATGAGTTTTGATAACATAATTTCAGTTGCACTCTGCTAGAGAAGCATTGGACTTCACTGTATGAACATAAAAAAAGGTCCACATACAACCAATCTGGGTGCTATAGGATATACAGAAAATGATTTTAAACAATTTCATACATCAGCCATAACCTTCACTTAGTATAAATGAAACCTGCACTTAGAGAATATACATTTTGCATTATGGACCTCACCTCCTGAAAATAGAAGTTGCCATACTGTCATGCTGATCTAATGGCTTCAGTACTTTTGGTGTCACTAAACTGGAACAACCATGCAGTTTAAACCTTCTGGCATCACTCTGACTTTCTCATCTGCATGTTTGGCCCAAGTCATTGACTTAAAAAGTACGGAAGCCAGAGACAGCTGCGAAAATAGCACCGTTAGTGTCATCCCTTCAATATTCCTCTCAGTATTGGTTTCTTTTCATTGATGCTTATTTAGTAGCATATACAAGTCTACTGGCGTACATGGTATTAAACGTGAAAACTGGAGGTCTACAGGTCAAAGTCACAACTCATCGTAATCAGCTCTAGGAAGCAAAAAAAATAATAATTTGTTTTATTGAAAAAAATATTATCTTGGAGAACACCTTGGCTACCCTTGCCTTGCAGTGCTGGATCTTCTGGGTTTGATTCCCACTTTGGACACTATCTGTAGAGGAACACCTTGGCTACCCTTGCCTTGGAGTGCTGGATCTTCTGGGTTTGATTCCCACTTTGGACACTATCTGTAGAGGAACACCTTGGCTACCCTTGCCTTGGAGTGCTGGATCTTCTGGGTTTGATTCTCACTTTGGACACTATCTGTAGGGGAACACCTTGGCTACCCTTGCCCTGGACACTATCTGTATAGAGTTGAGGATTTTATCCCTGTGTTGATGTGGAGTTCTGCTTGGTGTTCCAGTTTCCTCCCACAATTGAAAAAAATTTAAAACGTTCAAACAATTTCTACCCAAATTTATTTGCGCATGTATAACTGCAGTAAGGACGTTAGAGTGTAAGCTCCCTCCCCCAGGCTATCTATGGGATAAAAACATGTATTTCGAATTTGGAGGTTAGAAAGATCTTTGAGTAGTCAGATTGTTCCCTTGTGTCTGACTATACCAGTGATGGTGAACCTTGGCTCCCCAGATGTTTTTGAACTACATTTCCCATGACTCAACTACAGTGTAGAGTGCATGAGCAAGATGGAAAATGTAGTTTCAAAACATGTGGTGTGTCAAGGTTCACCATCACTGGACTATACTCTTACATCTACAGGTTGCTGTAAACATGACCAGTAAAGCAGTTCCCTGGAACATGCCATCTACATAGCTGGCATACTATAGAAAGCTTTTCCCGACAAGAGGAGGACATTTTTAAAATTAACACCCCATTAAACATCACTTAATGCGTTAAAAATATGGTAAGGTGACCAGTTAATTTGTGACAAAAGACCTGAGGACCAATATGTATAACCATCTGACCAGGTAACAGCTACAAATAAGCAAATGCAATCGGAACTATAGCTTCCTTCAAGGTTAATGACAGATGGGAGTTTTTGCAATCCTTACTTTTTGTTTAATTGAAAAAATATAGTACACTTTCTCGCATGTTGAGCTGAAACCTCAGGTCAGTACAGGTCATACAAAGATCTCTCTTCGTATTCATGCAAGTTTCCCACTTCTGGAAAATGGTGTTTATAGTGGTCTGCAAGAACGCCCATTTGACTGCTGCACCCCAAGTGAGGTGAGGAGATCTGAACCATGTCCACAAAATATAACACAGATACACATAAAAACATGAACAAATCAACACAGGAGAGCAGAAACGTAAAAAGGAAAACACTGGTTTTTAAAAGATTATTAAATCCATGCTGGGGTCTTTAATACAACATGGGAGACGTGTTTAAAGTAGAATAAAACTGTCATATTAGATGAGAAATATATGCAGTGCAATTCATATGTAAAGGATAACTCCAGTGTCATTTACACCAGGCCTTTACTACACAACAGCCACTACTCCCAAACCATTCAGAATTAGCTTTGGTATATTTCATTTCTCTGAATGGGATTAACCTTTTAAAATCTAAAGGCACGCTGTTCTAATTTCCAATTGGAGGAGCTCTTTGCTCAGTCATTAGGGTTGATTTATGAACAAAAACAGAGCCAATGAGCAGCTCTAGTTACTTAGCAATTGTTTTCAATTGAAACCGGATTGGTTGCTATAAAACTGACACCTACTTGTGACAAGAGAGGAGGTCACAAAGCAGTAAGAGGTGATAACTAAGACTACAGAACTTCAAAGGACTGGATTTTAATATTAGGGCTGCAAAAAGTGTTTGTGATTCTAATTAAAACATTTGTTGTAGCTATTCCTTAAGTACATGTGTAGCTACTCAAAAGATGTTTTTGAGACTGGTAAGTAAAAGGTGATTTAAGACCCAAGATAAGGGCTACTTGGGCACCCAGTACTCACCATGGGCTGTGTGTCATTCAATATGGTCTACACTGTACATTTCCTAACTTATATAACAAGCTTTACACCACATTTAACCAGGTCTCCCATTTTCTCTGACAAACAGAAATTATTCTCAGCTCGCCACTTGGGAAGAGATTCCAGTTTTCATCTATCATTATCTTTTAAATTCATTGTGTATATATTTATATATTTATATTTAACATTTTTTGCCATTTATAATATTCATGCATCCGCCACACTCCGCATCTAACGTTTTTCAAACAAAGTCGGAAAAAAAGCTTTTAAAGTTAGCAACGCAATTTGTTTTTTGTGATTTTTTTTTTTTTATGTCTTGTTTTTGGGAATTTCAAGCAAAAAATCAGATGTTGAATCAAATGCTGCTTTTTTTTATTTTTCTCCAACTTTTTGTCTTTTTTTGTTGTATTTTTTTTTTTTTTTAATCTCATTTCCGCAGGCAATATGAACAAATATGAGCTCTAAACACTCTTGCTCGTGTGCGTCTACGTGCTCTCTCTCCAAGACATTAACCAGCACACATAAATCCAATCCTCTGGATGATAAAACTCATCAATACAAATTGAGAAAAAAATACCATTTTTTTTGTACATTTTCCAAAAGTTCTCTGCAGCTTTTTAGAAACTTTCACGCCATTTTGCGTTTTTTTTTCTTTTCTTCTACGTGGGAAAATTGGAGCAATGGAGATGGTTCTGAACAGTGATAACAACGGGGAGCTCCGAGAGCAGGGAGGGGAATTTGGTGGTAAACTTGTTGCTTTATCCTCCTGAGTGTCATCTACTCTCTTGCAAAATACATATGCCCTCCCAAAATACACCGAATTATAAAAAAAACATGCTGCAAGGGCGTCCTTCCTTATACCAAAATGTGGAAAGGAACAAAAGGAGGATTTTCTTTTTGGTGGTAATTTTTTTTTTTTTTTTTGGGAAACATATTTTTCCTCCCCCTTTCTTGTTCCTTTTTGTAGACGTGTCTTTGTTTTCCCTGCTAGAGTGAAGTTCTTAATATATATATATATATATATATATATATATATATATATATACATGTAGATTTTTTTTTTAGCACCAGTCGTCTTCCTCACTCTCACTGTAACGTTCGTGACGAGACTTAGTGGGTCGCGGGGTCCCATGGGAGTAGCCGTTGGGCAACCTGCGCCCATGTGGCGATAGGGGAGGTGCCCCCCCGGGGTCGGCAGTCCTGCAGGTGCGCTGGTCACAGGGGTGGGGTCCCTCATAGGAGGAATCCCGGTAAGGGCCACTGTGCCTGCATCCAGCGCGAGGGGCATCAGAGCAGTGTCCCCTGGTGTGACGGTGTGGTCGAGGAGAGTCGTTGTGAGTGGCCCGTCTCTCATTGCTGCTCACGTGGCTGTCGCTCTGAGGGTATCTTCTTGGTATGGGTGTAGTCATTCGGCAAGGGGACAGCTGCTGTGGGGGGCCGATGCTGGCAGGCCGGCGAACCACCGGGGAGTAGGTAATACGTGGCCTGGGGGTTGGGGGAAGCTGGGGCAGCTGACGCCTTCCTCTGCGGGGTGTGCTGGCCCCAGAGGTTGAGGGCACGGGGCTGCCATCCACTGAACTACTGCCCTACACAAAAATCCAAACAAAATGGGAATTCAAGAGCAAGAGAAAACACGAGAGGAGACACGCAAGGTGGGGGACATACATGACACAAAAGGGAGGACAGAGAAGTAGGGGCAACGAGAAGACATGGATAATCATGAAGAATACGTACAAGGACATAAACATCACAAAGAAGATGTTAGAAAGCAGACAAGGACAGGTGACAATGATACAGTATGAAGAGAGGTACATATAAGATATTGAATGAAAGTGAAGAAAGGTTTTGCCCATGGAAAAAGACAGAGGAGAGCACAGAGACAGATACAGAGTGACAGAAGAGCAAGCACAAATGGGTAAAAGAGATTTTATAGACAGCAAGAATGAACAGGTACAAAACATTCAAGAAACAGGTACAGAAAGGTGAATTGAGAAATCAGCAAGTGGAAGGGGGAAGAAGTGCCCTCACATAAACACAGAAGGGTTATGATGGGGTTGTGAGGAGAGAAGGTAAGGGTGACAGCAACAGCAACAGGGAAATAAAAATAAAATAACGGAAAAAGTGGAAAAGAGATGGATTTTCTGTAAGTTTTGTGCAGGAACAAGCAGATTGAGCAAAACAAGCAGGGGTAAGAGACAGGAGATCCAACTAAAACAAGAAGAGGCAACTAAAAGACAGATAAAGCCCACCACTACTCAAACATCTCCTCTATCATTTCTTCCTGTATACCCAGGAGCAACCACCGTTCCTTCTAAAATACATGAGCAGCGGGCAAAATGTAAAAGTATGGAAAGCTGATACACCAGCAATGGAGAAAGGGCAAGCAAAAAAAAGGGGAAACACTTTGAACAAGGAATATATATCAGAAATGCAAGGAATTAGGAAAGAAGGGAATAGATGGGGATGGAGAGATGAAGAGTAAGATCTAAGCTTATATACTATGTTTTTTAAAATAAGGATTATTATGTTGACCCACTGAGGTTTAGCTAGATGCCATCCGGCTTAACAACCTGCAGGTTTTTTGTTATATGTACACTCTTTTTCCAAGTGGGGAAGCCCCTACCACCCCCAACCCTAAAATCTTAGCTCCATCTAGCCCTGCTACCTTTTAGGCCAATCTACTTTGGATTTTACATTGGAGTAAATGGAAAATCCCACTGAGACAGTAAGATTGTATATGATTCAAGAAGCAGGCAGGTGATATAACCAAATAGCATCCTCTCAGAATTTATCAGTCTTGGGTTGACATTTATTTTAACCCTTACATCTATTGTGATTTCTATGAAGAGGTCTCTGATTCTATAGATTCTGCAAAGTGGAGGATGATCATAAAAATAGTGATGCACCATATAGCAACTGCACAGATTTCAATGAACCCACGGCCAGGCTATAGACAATCACTTATTCACATATTCTTAACAAGCCGTAAAAAAGGCTCTAAAATGTTGTTTAACTGCAGGTAAAAGCAATGCATCTGGATTGGGGCAACCTCATTAAACCTTGGGAACTGTACCTGGACCACACACTGTGGGAATGGCCTGTAATGTTTCTTTGGGCACTGGATCCTGCATGGGCGCTCACCTTGGCACTTAGTGCAATGTGTATAGTCATATTATGTCAAGTCCAGCATTGTACACAGGTAAGACTGGGTCACCCTGTATGTTTTCTAACCATTACTGTTAATCACTGGGGTTATAAAATGAAACAAATTAGACCTCAGTCTCAGGCAGATAAACAGGTGACACATTACACCACAGGTCACACTTTTTACTGGCATTTCCATCTCAAGCCCTTACAAGGTCTTTGGGTGCTTCCTTTGCCATGAGGATTAGCTACAGGATGGCCTACACCTGGGTTGCTGCGCTCTTCTTCTGGACACACTTCCCCTATATTCTGTACCCTACTCTGTGATTTCCCCATAGGTGGTTACCCTCACTTATAGCTATGGCAGAGGCCCACAAAACACTCAGAGTGACAATGTGTCTCTTGCACCAGAACAAGAGCTGGCTCTAACACTGGTCTCTGCATCTGATTCTAGCTCTTTTTAAGGCCCATGATAGGCAGCCTATTCAACAAAAGCTGAATTTTATGCATCTATGTCCCAATTACTTGGTCAAATACAGTAACTGTCTTAATACAGCCATCTTTGCTCAGGACTCAAAAACGCCATGCCCCTCCTCCCACTCCCGTTTCTCTGCCGAAGTCGGATCCCAATATGCCTGCCTTTGATGAGGCAAATACAGAAGGGGATGTAGAGGACATTGAGACAGTATTTGAGGAGGCTGCAAAAGACTGTTCTCCCCTAGGTTGCAACTATATTGAAGTGGGAGTGTCACGCAAAATGATTTATAGTTCCTACTTAGTGATCCCGGACATTGTTTTTGTATTATCAGGTTATTGTTTTTGGAATGTAGTGGGCTATCCCTGTAGTTGATCCTATCCTCTCACTTTACCTATTGTACAGTTCACTGTACCTATTGAAGATATTCTTTCTTTCAAAAATTCTGCAGACAGAAGGTTTTAGACACACTTAAAGTCTCTCTTTACTATTACTTTTTATCTCTTGAAGGTCCAGCCATGCAACCAGCTCTCACTGAAATTTCAGTATGTCAAACTGCAGCTAACTGGACTAAGGCAATAAACAATCAATATAACCCTGTTTTTGAGAATTGTGTTTTAGCAGATCAATTGTAGCAAATAGCTTCTGCTCAGCTTTTTTGTGTGGATGTCCTAGAAAATGTTATGAAACAAATATCCAAAATGGCCCTAATCTCAATTCACTTACACACAATCTTGTGGTTGAATGCCTGGATAGCAGAAGCTGCCTGTGAAAAGCATTTCTTTGGAAAAGCACTTGAACAATTCATCAAAGATGTCACAGGAGGGAAGGCTTTACTTCCATAGTGGGAAAAAACCCCTCGTCAGCAGTCTCTTCTCAAAATGCAGAGTTTTTAACTGCTCTATCCAGGCCTCAACTTCAATACCTAATGCAATCCTTCTGTTTGGTGCAAGGCTTGGGCCACAAAGTCCAGCGAGTCTTGCCCAAAGCCCTCTTCAGAAACATCACAAACAACGGGTGCAATCACTCCTAAGAGCGGGGGGGGGGGGGGGGGGGCATGTCGTTATTGTTAGCCTCTCTCTGGGTCACAGACATCTTAGACCTGTGGGTTCAATTGGTGGTTTCAAAGGGGTACAAAACTGAGGCATTTGAGTTTAGAGGCCTTTTTTGGAAAGCAAAAAAAAATAAGTTCAGATGCGGAGTTTAGAGGCATTTCAAGCCGCTTCTAAACGTGTCTAAACGCGGTAACTAAGCGTTTAATTTACAGGCGTTTTTCATTTTTTACTATTTTGAAAAAAATATATATATATATTTTTTAAATGCTTCTAAATGCAAATGTGCCTAAACCGCGACATGTAAATGCGGAAAAACAGACATTTTAAATGTGGGTTACTATCTGTCAAGTTAAATCATTCAGGAGAGGTTGTAAAAACGTCCCGTGTACATTAAGCCTAAAGGTTATAGCTTGCTTGTTAAAAATATGTAATATTCATAGCCTGGCCACAGGCTCACTTTAATTTTTAACACACAGGTGCATTGCTATAAAATAAAATACCTGCATCATCACTATTCACATCACTAGTGCTCACTGTTTATCACAACAGATAGAAAAAGAAAGAGTCTAAAAAAAAAAAGTTCATACTTAATTGGCCAAAAAAGCCTGTGACACACCTCTGCGATTCCTACACTCCCCCAGACATGCATTGTGTTAATACAAATGCAGTTGCAAAATATCACTGGTGGCTGATCTCCCTGACAAAATCTAGGAACTATTTTCTGTATTATAATCTAACACTTGGGGGCTGGTTTGGTAACGGGATCCTGGAGTTTAGCTTTAATACTGACATCCTGAAACTCTGGGGTGCAGGGTTAATTTTCAGATGTTACACATAATTTGTATGCCCAAAAATATAGTGTAATGTAAACTGGCATCAACCTAATCTACCCTATAGACTGTAGGTTGGAGACTGTAGTAGGGACATTGTAAACTGCTTCAGGGGGTGATGTGGGATATGAATGGTAATATGATGACAAAAACAATAAAATATGTAAAATAAAATGAGCAACATAAACTTTACTTATAGCCACGTTTTTGTAATAAAATGCAGTTAAATGCTAATTATTACATAAAATCTAGGAGGATATATAAATATATGTAAAATATTGCATGTTTCTGTATCGTCCATGGGGGACAAAGCTTTATTGATAAGCAACCAAGGGCTATAATGCCCCCTACAGTATAAATGGGCACTGTTTCCTGTTTAAGCCCAAACTACAGTTTTAAACGTACTATTTCTCGTGAGGCCAGGAATTGATGACACAGCTAACTGTGCACAAGCTTTGCAGCACTCTGGTATTCGTTGAAGCAGTCTCTTCACAAGATGGCCATTATCTCCCCATGTTACAAGGCTTACAATGACATTCTTTTCACACACTTCTATTGACAGCCTCCTCAGCAGCGATGACAAGTGATGCACAGCTTTTGGCAAAGTCACAACTTGGCTGTCCCCAGCCACTGCTCTCAGTGGTACACTGCTCTAGTTTGTAAGAATTCCTGGGGGAGTTTAAAAGTACATACTCCTTTTTTGGTTATTTGCAACATATTTGGTACTAAACAGAAGGATGGACACCTTACTGCTGCAGGCAGATCTTCTACTCAAGACCTTATTTGCAATATGTACAAGGTTGAACTTGGCACCAGAAAAGATTGTGCCTTTTGTGTTTCATTCTGAATGTTCGTTCATTCTAGGGAGGCTATTTCTGATACCGCCCCTGCTTTCTCGAGTGCACAGTACTCTACCTATTTGACGTTTTCTCATCATCCCCTACTCAAGAAATTTATTTACAAGTTGGAAACACCCAGGCAAAATATTCTGTATCCCTATATGGTTCAAGATGGTCTAACCCTTTGCACTTTGTTCCTAAATGGATTACTCCTTCCGAAGTTTGATTTCCAGTATCTCACTCTTACAAGGCTTTGACAAATTGAATATACTCTATCCTTTCTGGGCTCTACCCTTTAAACCTTACTCACCACTGTACTGATTTCCTCAATTTATAGACTGCATTGACCATCATGTTGAACTTTATGTGCGACATGCCACTGGATACTAGCAGTGTAATGCCCCATACACACTATGCCTTCCTGATTGCATACAAATTGAAACTCTTAAGGTTTGACCTCATATTATATGCTTTTGGTAAATCTGAAGACGACAATCTGCAGAATTGCAGGACTTTCCGACAAACAAAACCGTGTATTTTTGTTCAAAGGGTGTTGGCTCCAACTTATCTTGCAGACACACGGTCACACAAATGTTGGCCAACAATTACGAACCTTGTGACGTACAAGACGTACGTGATATCTCCATTATATCTCTGGCTCATTCTTGATTCCGAGCATGCATGGACTTTTGTACACACGATCGGAAAGTCTGACAACAAACATTTGTTGGCAGAAAATTTGAGAACCTGCTAGCCAACATTTGTTGGTGGAAAGTCCGACAATGGAGCATACACACGGTTGGACTTTCCGCCAACAAGCTCACATCCAACTTTTGTTGTTGGAAAATCCGAACGTGTGTACGGGGCATAATAGTGTGTATGGGGCCTTATATCTTAGGTTTACATTTCTTCTGTACAGATCTGCACAACATTCTGATTTAGGTGCTGACTGGCGGGGCAGCAGTGTAAGGAGGTCTTTCTATGACTACCCCCTGTAGGAGACCATCTCTTTGATGGATGAAATTGTTAAAAAAGTGACAATAACTTATTTTAGCTACACAAAAATAAGTGAAATATCCACATATAAATCCAAAATTCATATAGCGAATCGATAAACTTGCATAGGTGACTTTTGCACATTTTTTTCGTTTTAATGTGTTTATTGAATTTTTTAGGGTTGCATGACAGTACATTAGATATGTCAATACAGTAAATGATACAATATCCACCATTAGCAGTGTCCTGTCATCATTCAAAACATTTTCAAACATAAAAAAACAGAGAAAGTCATCTATTTGGTGGTCATCATGGAGTACCATCCAAAGCCAGAAATGGTGAAGGGGAGGAGAGGGAAGAAATGAAGAAGAAAGGAGGTGCAGGGGGGGTATGGGGGGTGGGAAGGGGTCACAATGTGGGGGAGTATTGTATATTATAAATGGCTGGATCAGTGAGGGCCCAGATTAGACAGCTAGATTTGGATGGTGGTATGTGATCCAGGGGTCCCAGATTTTGCAAAATTTGGTGTGGTTATTAGTGAGAAGCTAGATAACTGTTCATTCATGATTAGACTTCAGAGAAGTGGATGAATTGTTTTTTCCATGCCGCGGCTATGGTAATTTCAGAAGATAAAAGGACAAAATTAGTACCTTTGAACTGTCTCTTAGGAACACCAGGAGTTAACGTATGAAGAAGAGAAAAAACTTTAGACCAGAAGAAGTTTAGCATTGGGAAGGTGCACCATATATGGAGCACATCACCAGTAGCCTAGCATCCATATAGACCCAAATGTCTAGGGAACATATGGGCCAATCTTGAAGGTACCAGATACCATCTGGTAAGTACCTTATAAGCTTACTCCAGTGAAGTCACGTTAATAAATCAGGATGCAATGGTGGACTACGCTTCTTACCAGTCTTTTTCTAACTTTTGGGCCCTCAAATCCTCTTTCTATCTGGCTACATAAGTATGTGTGGATGGAGAGGGCAATCTGTTGAGTTGGGAGTAAGGAAAATTCCTGTCCGAAAAGAATGCAGTTTCCCACACCACACCTGTGTGAACCCAAGATTGTCATAGTGCCTTCAGCCTGGGTTCACACAGGAGTGCTGCGGGAAACTGCATGTGATTCTGACAGGCATTGCAATGCATTCCTGTTCAAATTGCATGCCATTATTTGCAGTGCAATTTGAGCCCATTCATTTCATATGGGCTCAAATTGCACCACAAAAGGTATCGGTACTCGGTATCGGTAAGTACTTGATTGAAACTATCAGTACTCGTACTCACCGGTAAAACAACAGCAGCGGTGCAACCCTAGTATGTAACAGAATCCCATATTTGCAGTGTGTGTGTTTTAAAAAGGGACTAATGGTGAGTGGGTGAGAGGCGGGAGGGGTCCACCCCTTGGATATTTATTTTATTTATTACAGGTACTTATATAGCACCATCAATTTATGCAGCACTTTCCATATATATTGTATGTTCACATCAGTCCCTGCTCTCAAGGAGCTTATAATCTAAGGTATTGGGATTAAGTCTAACAAGAAGGGCTAAAGGCTCAATCCCCAGGATAAACAGGATTGTGGATAGGGGCATCCCTACTGAGTACCCCTCTTGATAGGGAAGGAAGTGGAATAGAAGTTCAGATCTTTGACACAAGCCGAGGGGCCGCTGTAAAGAGACTGCAACCACGAGAGAAAGTTATTTCCGAAGCCCCATTTAGTCTGTAGTGGAATAGATGCATCACATGAATTACCTGATGTGTATTGCCGAAGCCTGTCTAAAGGGGGCAGAACCAACTTGTTTTTTATGAATTAGAGTGGTGAGAAATGAATTCAACCTGGAAGCCAGTACCTTGGCCAGCAGCTTAATGCTGATGATGAGTGAGGAAATGGTTCAAAAGTTTTGGGGGTCCAGTGGATCTTTTCTACGTTTGGGCAATATGGATATATAAGCTTTAAGTGAAGTCAAGTGCAGATCAGAATTTGACTTTAGCTGATTGAATAAGTCTGTCAAGTGTGGGGCCAAGATGTCTGTGAAAGTTTTGTAATAGAGGGATGTGAAATTATCAGGCCCTGGGGCCTTTGAGGTCTTGAGGGACTTGATGGCCAAGATGATATAAAGAGTGGTGATATCTGCATCCATCTTGTCCCTCATGTCCCTGGAGAGTGATTTGGTCAGCCATTAAAGAACAGAAGGTAGAAGGCTTTTTGTATAAATCATTAAGTATGGAGCCGGAGCTTGATAGAGCTAAGGCCTTTTGGGCAAGCATTTAATAGATGGGCAAGCATGGAACCCAGTTTATTCAATTTAGAATAAAAAGATTGTATGTTGTACTCCACTCTCGTGGAATTCATTTGTTTGCAGAGAGAAGTTGATGGATGGACTTTCAATTTGGATTCCAGATGGGCCAATTGAGAAGACAGAATGAAGATTTTGGCTTTGCACTCTTTTTTAATATGGAAGGCAGTTGGTTGATGGAACTCTCGATTGTGACTTTATGGGTTTCACAGAGAGAGGTAGGGGAGGATGCCGAGCTGCATTTGAGGCAAAGTAAAATTTGAGATTATTAGCAATAGAGTCTACAGTAGTTGAGCGACAAATGTGAGTCATTTAGATGCCACATGAAAAGCGGGGGGTTACAGGATAGAGAGTTGCATCAGATAAGAATGGGAGAGTGATCAGATCAAGAGGCCGAGAGGATCCTGACATTAAATATGGAAGTTAGGGATTGTGAATGGACAAAAAAAGGTATATGCGAGAGAAACTGTCGAGAGGAGTGGAATAAAACGTGTAGTCCCTGGTTCTAGGGTTGTAATGTCTCCAGACATCAACCAAATTGTTGTCTGAAAGTAAGTCAGTAATTTTATCAATATTGGCTTTAAGGGTAGTTTGTCTAGAGGGATGGGTTACAGTAGTGGATTTATCTAGCCTAAGGTCAAGGACCATGTTAGTGTCTCCCATGAGGAAAAGAGTACCTTGTTGATGTGTGGAGATGAGGTGAAGGAGATGGGAAAAGAATCGATGTTGGTGATGATGAGGAGCGCAGTAGTTAACTATGGTCATTTCAGTGTCAAAAATAGAAACCTGGAGCGGGATATATCTACTAACTGTTTGAGTTTTATAACTTGCAAGAAAATGGCGTATTATTATGAAAGGCTACAAACACACCATGTTTCTTTTCATTGAAGTTGGCTTGGTAAACTTGGCAGCATGTAAATACTTACGACACGAGAATGGTGAAAGCCTTGTTTCCTGCAAATATACTATGTGTGCATGAATGGAAGATAAATAAGTAAAGGGTAATCTCCATTTTTTCCCGGTAAATTGAATCCCTGGACATTATGAGAGACGAATATAAAATCAGAGGATGCCATTGTAAAGGTGGATGGGCAAGGTAGCAAAAAATCACCCTTGTTAAATGGGAGATCAGATGGGACCAGAGAGAAGGAGTCCCCAGTGTCAGCCCAAGGGGGGGGGATGGGGAGAAGGGGGGTATAGGGATGAAGAAGGGAAAGAGAGAAAGAGAAGAAGAAAGTGCTGTCAAAGGCAGGGGGTGGTAATATGCCAGAGCCTCACCATATGTGGGGGTCACTTGTGATGTCTGGGAGCAAGGTGAACACGTGAAGATTAGGTAGCCATGAATGTTATAATGTTATCAAGTGAAACAGAGAGCATAACTGTATAAATTCAAGTTAGACTAGCATTAATAAACAAACATTGAAGCTGTCAATAGAGAACTAAGTAGTATGCAGTTCTAACACGTATGTCAAGGTGGATGCCCAGACAAGTGTGACAGAAACAGGATTGCCGATGATCAGGAAAAGTATGCTGGATGACCATCCCAAGATGGTCAACAGATCAAACATCTAAGGTCTAATGCAACATATTTGCAAGAATAATACCAGTAGGGGGCAGCTGTAGGGCAAGGAGGGGGCTCCCCCAGTTTGCTTTATTAACCAATGAAAACAATGTGGCAATGCCTAATGGGAGAGGAGTAAAAGTTAAAAAGTAAATGGGACAAAGAAATGGTTACATGCAAAAAACAAGGGAGATGCCAATAAAATGTAGGGGGTCTCCCACCAGCCTCCCAAGACGTTCCCGAAGAGAGAAAAAAAAGGGGGGGGGGTGTAGGAGAGGCAGGAAGGGAGGGGAGGGATGCAGAAGGAGGGGAAGAGAGAAGATACCACAGGGGGAAATTAAAAAAAAAATAAACAAGATCAACATATGAGGGACTTTTGCACATTTTTAAAATTTAAATGTTTCATGTACCTTTGCAAGTTTATCGATTGGATATATGAATTTTGCATTTATATGTGGATATTGCACTTTGCTTATATTTGCACATAGGATGAGGACAGCTTTTAATTTATATTTATTGCATATGGTATGTGAGATCACACACTATTAATAGCAGCAGCTATCCCCTTTTTCTACTTATTTTTCTACACATTTTTATTTTCTTACACATTTATTTCACATATTCCACTAGGGATCCTTGCCCAGGTAGTTTAATATTACACAAAAATAAGGGTCAATGCTCAGGTCAAAGCCTTGCTATTATGCATCAAAATGTTCGTTCCATTCCTCCAAGTCAGGTCTCTGTTCCTGGATCCACCCGTATTCTAAATGTGAATTCTAAACATCCTTGGCAAACCTGTGGATAAATCTGCTTCAGCATGAAAGTCTATCTCCACCAGCAACATCAAAGGTGGAAGGACGTCTGATGGCTTTTGCAGAGATTTGGTAAGTTTGCATAGCCAATGCATGGGTGCAGGAGGTTGTATACAAAGATAAAAAATTGAGTTTTGCCTCCGTCTTCCAGCTTGATTTTTTGCTTGGCATTTTTAGCAACATCTGACAAACCCTCTTTTAGCTATTCAAGGATTGTTGAACTAGAGAGTTTCCATTCCTGTTTCTTCAAACCAAATATTGTTTTTTTATTCAAACCTGTTTACATTTCCTAAACCCAAAAGAGGCCAATGTGCTATGTTGGATTTCAACACTCCCAATATCTTTGTTCGTTCTCAGAAGTTTTGAATAACATCTATTCAGTCAATTATTGTCTCTTTTTATCATAGATGCTTCTTATTATTCATCAACATAAAGGATACATATTTATACATTCTCCTCTGTCCAGGTCACCAACCATTTTGTTGCTTTGAAATGGGCAACAATCATTATCAGTTTGTGGTCCCTCCATTCAGCCTGGCCTTGGCCCTGGGAGTACAAAGGTCCTTGCACAAGTTCTGGGCCTTCTTCATCTCAGAGGTATTCCAGTCATTTGATATCTGGACAATCTGCTGCTGCGGAAACAGACCTCTCTAACCTTGGAATCCAATGTGTTTATCATGATGCAGACCTTGAAGGCTTTTGGATGGATCTCTGATTCCATAAGGATGCAACAGGTCACTCATGTGCTACCCAATACACAGTAATAAATGATGTAATCAAGGAAATAGCTGTCAAAACCTAGCTGTGTCTCCACATACACAATACAATAAACTGGGGAAGAGAATGATGTGGCGCTAAATCTAGTAAATTGTTGAACAATACATAATAATAATGATTAATAAAAAAACAAAAGTGTGTGTCTCAATGTCCAATTCAATAACAGTGATATCCAGAAAAATTCCAGTTATCAATGTGCTAAATAAAAAAAACATCAAAACCATATTATAATAAATACTTAATCAGTGCGAAAAAAAAAACATATAAAAAAAGTGTCTAAAATGCCCTAAAACCGGGCAGTGCACCCAATCACCAGTGCTCTATATTCGTAAGATACATAGATATAAATGTCAAAAGTTGTGTAGATATCCTACAGTGAAATAGAACAATCCTTGTAATTCAGTGACTTCAAAACCAATCCTGTGCTCCACCAATGTGCAGAATGGCAGCTCACCTGAAAGAGTGGACCTATGTTCACACATAGGTCACATAACTCTTTTTTGTTGGTACATGGGTTTCCAATAAGCGATGCAGAGCTCTCAGTTTCTGCTCTCCGTAATCATCAAATGCAATAACAATGGAAATTCATAGAGTGTAGTATTTTTAGTAAATTTATTTTGGAGTAGGAGCCGGGTGATGTGACTTCTAGTCACGGGCAAGACTGGAATTTGAAATCTTCAGCGTTCCCTTTATGACCCAGCTGCGAGCTACACTCACTGTTGAGTGTAACTTTTTATGGAATTTATTATTTATTTCAATAAATGTACTCAAAATACTACATTATACGAATTTCCATTGTTATTGCATGTGATGATTATGAAGAGGAGAAACTGAGAGCTCTGCATCACTTTTTGGAAAAAACCCAGTGTACCAACAAAAAGTGTTATATGACCCCGTGTGAACACTCTTTCAGGTGAGCTGCCACCCTGCACATTGGTGGAGCACAGGATTGTTTTCATTGAATTACAAGGAATGTTCTATTTCACTGTATGATATCTAAACAACTTTTGATGGGACTTTTATATCTATGCATCTTCTGAATATAGAGCCCTGGTGATTGGCTGTACTGACCAGTTTTTGGGCATTTTGGTCACTTTTTTATACATTTTTTTATCTCGCTGATTAAGCATTTAATATATTATGGTATTGTTATTTTTATTTATCTAGCACATTGATAGTTGGATTTTTTCTGAATATCACTGTTATTGAATTGGACTTTGAGACACACGCTTTTTTTTCTTTTTTGTAATTATAATTATTTTTATGTATTGTTCAACAATTTACTAGATTTAGCACCACATCATTTTCTTCCCCAATCTCTGATTCCATCACATCGCTTGCAGTTCTCCCAGACTCCTTTTAGGGAAAGGTCTTTCTACACCTGCAACATTTATTATTGCATGTGAAAGTCTTTTTTTTTTAACACTTGGCCCTTAGCACCACCCAGGGTCATTAGTCTGTCCTGTCTGTTCTTTTAGAGCAATCCCTTTGCTAATAATCCACTGATTCCTTCATACAAAGCACTTCACACATTGCATCCCGTTCAGCCCAAACTCCAACAATGGAATTTAAATCTAGTGTTGTTGGTACTACAAAGACCTCCAGTTGAAACTATTCGGTACATTTAATTGACTTTGTTATTCTATAAGCTTGCCTTGCTTGTGAATCATTACTGTAGTTAGAAGGCTCTCTGATTATTCAGCAATGTTCTGTATGAAGCCCCATTTGAAGATAAGGACAAAATTGTTTTGAGGCCAAAGCATTTTTTTTGCCCAAAGGGATCTCTGCTTTTCACCTTAATGAGGATATTCTGTTACTTTGGTGTTTGTACAGCACAGGTACACCCTAATGAGGTCTATATCCATTGTCTGCATGTGGTGTTAGGGTTTTCCTCTTGGCCACTGTTTCTTTTAGACAAAAGCAATTTCCGTTTATTATTCCAAAAATTCCCGAAAGAGGTTCTCCAGTTTCCAGATCCACGATTTCTAAATTAAGTACACAGATTGTTTTCCAGGCCTTTAAGTTATAGATAAAGTGCCTTGTTTTCCTCTTAAAGCCCACTACACTAGGGCAGTGAGTGTTTTTGGGGTTTTTCATCAACAGGATATGTCTTGGATATGTAAGGCTGCAACCTGGTCTTCTGCTTACATGATGTTGATGTTCCACAAGGTTGATGTATCTGCCTTTACAGATGGTAGTTTCAGCTGAAAGGTTCTGCAAACAGCTATTTATTGTCCTTTAGTCTTGTTTTTTTTTGTTTGCGGGAGCTGATTTGCCTGTGTTGTTTGGGTGTGCCCACCTCTCAGTATGGACTGCTTGAGGGTGTCCTTTGGTTGCTTATTGTCAGTAAAGCTTTGTGCTTCGGTGAACAATAAAGAAAATAGATTTTTGTTCTCACCCTAAATTTATTTTCTTATTGAGGGACACAGCTCCCTACCCTCATATGCTTTTTCTTTTTGGATTGCTTGCTACAGCTGAACAGGTGTGAGGTGGGATGAGTTTTAGTGTTAAAGAGGATGGCCTTGTGCTGAACTGCATAACAGAAATCCTTACCATTCCAATCCCTCAGTCCATCTTGGTGTGTCTTCTTGGCTTAGTGGATGCTGTGGTCCTGTCTAACGCACATAGAACCCTACTCAATGTTTTATTATTTTATACCCGCAAGGCTATCCTGCTACATTGGAAGAAGCTAACTCCTCCAACTGTGTCCTTCTGGAAGGGGTTGGTCAATTCCATCATCCCCTTCCATAAAGACACATATATCTCCAGGGATTGTGAAAATAAATTTACTAAGCTTTGGCAGGCATGGTTGATTCCTCTACCAATGTGGGGTAATTTTCAGATGAGGACTGGAAATTACCTGTGGAATTACTCTTATACAACAGGCAGGACAAGGGCTTGGATAAAACTGATCAATAGATGACATTAACATTAGAGTTCTCTACTTTAATGGTCTAAGAGATTACTGTCTTGAATCCATTTTATGCGATGGGCTGAGGGGGCCCATCCAGCTATTATACATTTGCTATGGAAACTGAATTATACCACTTCATTGCTCCAGCCACTCAGGGCTTTAAGGTTGGAAAGGAGGCAAGTTTCAGGGTTGGATGGGAGGGGATGAGAGGGGTTTATTGGATAGGTAGGAGTAATTGTTTTTTGTTAGGATACTTACATGTTACTGTTATACAGCCCTGTGTGGCCAACTTAAGGCAATTCCTATCGTATTCACCAATTTGTTGCTATGTTTAAAGGTGAAATACTTAATAAAAATAATAATAAAAAAAAAAGAGGAAGGCCTTCAGTGTTCTATGTGCTCAGTGTTGATTCTGCTGTAGGTAACTTTATAATCCTTGGTTACTAATTATCAACCAGATGTATCCCTCAATGGACCCTGAGAAAATGATTTTAAGGTGAGTACAAAAATCCTATTTTAGTTTAGTTCTTGACGCTCCCACTAATTCCAGCATTTACACAGTTTCAAGTGTTGGTTGAGGGCTAGGGACTCCTCTTTGGCATGAGAAACGTTGGATGATTACTCTAGCTGTTTATCACTAAAGGACATCCAGACAACAGCATTAAGATCCTGCCACAGTAAGTTACGTGGCTCACTATTAGGAGTTTGTTATAAATTCTAAAGCACAGCAGTGTGCATTAACCCATATCAACCAATAAGAAAACATAACTTATGGGAGATGATTGGCTGTTATGGTTTCCTGTGGCTTCCATATCATTACTGTTCTTCAAACCCTACACATTACTAGTTAAATCATTTTATTACGCTACCCCATATGTTACACAGCGTGAAATATTGGACCCACCTGTCTATGTGGAGTGTAATCTCGACCTGCACTAGGAGAGCGAGAACTAGGTCTCCCGTACTCCAGGCGCTCCCTTTCAGATCCAGGATGGTGATGATGGTGGTGGTGATGATGGTGGTGATGGTGGTGATGCTTTCGGTCCCGGGTACGTCCACGTTCTTCTGAAGGCAGATCACATGATTGTGTGGTGGTACTGAGCTCTGTACCAAGACCTGTTGAAGTATTACATAAAAAGATGTAAGAAGGCTTTACATTTATTTTACATTTGTTTTGCATCTTTCAAAGTGCAAAGTCTGTATTTTCACAATTCACAAAGGATCTTTACTTTACATGACTGTAGTTTTCAAATCTCCTTTGATTCAACTGAAAATTCAAAAAAGCAGTTATTTTTTTTAAACATAAGGATAATTATCCTGGTGTGTTAGCTTTGTGATTGAGCCTAACATGCTTCTAGGAAGGAGGGCAGGAAAGGTAGACACTGACATTTATCATGCAAACTAGCAACAGATTTAGACAAAGAAATAGTGTCACTTTAATGTACCTATCACTGATATCAGCCAACACTTGTCAGAAACCATGAATCAGACCGAGACAGTAGTACAGTTAAATCACACTTGTTTAACAATGAAAGTAAATAGAACAAACGTAGTCAAAAAAGCCAAAGTTCAGTAACCAGAACGGATAGTCGGACAAGCCAGAAAGTCGAGGAGCCAGTGATCAGCGGTGTGGAACAGAAAGCAGGATCTGGACCCAGAAGGAATGTCAGCCAAGCAATTCTTTAACAGGAACGCAGGAGATAGTCTCTGTGATGTTGACCAAGGCGAAGGCAGAGATCATTTGGGCTGGATGGCTTAAGTAGGCAGGACTGACGAGCAGGATATCATCAACAGGTGAATCACTGTGGAGAGATAGAAGCTGGCAATTAGCCGACAGCTAAGCGGCCAGCTCAGAGAAGGAAGGGCTGAGCCCAGCCCTGACAGTACCCCCTCCTCAGGCATGTACATATGAGGATGAGACCCAAGAGCATTCCTCCGGACCATACCCTTTCCAATGCACAAGGTACTCTATCCGCCCACTGAACCTATGAGAGTTAACAATGGACTGTACTTCAAACTCCTCATGGTTCTCAACCTGTACAGGGTGAGGACATGGCACCGAGGTGGTAAAGGTGGTAAAGCAGTTGCAGACCAAAGGTTTTAATAAGGAGACATGAAATACATTTGAGATACGCATAATAGAAGGAAGATCTAATGTGTAAGCCACTGGTTAATCCTGTGAAAAATACAGAAAGGCCCAATAAACCGAGGTGCAAACTTGAGAGGGAACACAAAGTCGGAGGTTGCGAAATGACAGCCAAACCTTGGTAGGAAGGCGCAGGCAGGCATCTGCGGTCAGCATTGAGTCTGTACCTATCATTAACATGTCACAAAGCCTCCTGGACTTGTGCCCAAATGGTACGAAGACCACGGAGATGCTCCTCTAATGCAGGAATACTCTGCGGAACAAAAGAGTGAGGCAACATGGAAGGTTGGAAACCATAGTATGCCATAAACAGGGACAATCGGGAAGAGAATTCAAGGCACTATTGTGAGAAAACTCTGCCCATGGTAAGAGGTCTGACCAGTTGTTATGATGGTCAGAAATATAGCACCATAGGAATTGTTTCAAGGACTGATCAGCTCGTTCTGCAGCACCATTAGACTGCGGGTGATATGCAGAGGATAAAGCAAGCTGAATTCCCAACTGTGCAAAAAAGGCTCGCCAGAACTGGGGCACAAACTGACTACCCCTGCCTGAGACAATCACCTTGGGTAGCCCATGTAAGCGAAAGGTCTCCAGAGCAAAAATGGAAGCCAGTTCCATTTTCGAGAACTGGTCAAACACCATAACATAAGGATAACTATGTTGCCGTGGGAGTTGGGTAACTCCACAATAAAATCCATAGACAAGTGGGTCCAAGGCCTTTCTCCATTGGTATGGGTTGTAGGATGTCCATTGGAAGGTGTCATGGAGTCTTACTCTGAGCACAAATGGAACAGGCAGCTATGAAGGCAGTTACATCAGCACATAGTCTAGACCACCAGAATTGTTGGGAAATGGCCCAAAAGAGTTGATTCTTCCCAGGGTGGCCAGCAGCCTCGGGAGAATGGTAGTCTGGAGTAAGGCAGTATGGAGACACTCTGGGACAAAGCAGGGGTCACAGGGTTTCTCAGGAGCATGGACCTGAGCAGCAAGTATTTTGCCACCCAAAGAAGAAGTGAGACTGGTGCGAACCATAGCCAGAATATGATCAGGAGAAATCACAGGAACCGGAACCGACTCCATCTTGGGAGGAAGTGGAGGAAAATTATCGTGACAAAGGATCAGCCCTTATATTCTTTGTACCGGGTAAGAATGAGACAATGTAATTGAAACTTGACAAGAAAAGAGCCCATCATGCCCTTCTGGTAGAGAGGCGTTTTGCCTCAGACAAAAATGTGAGATTGTTATGGTCAGTAAGAATGAGAACTGGCACAGTGGTACTTTCGAGGAGATGACTCCATTCTTTTTCTTCTTTCAAGGCTAAAATGATCGCTAACAGCTATCTGTCACCAGTCTCGTAATTGCACTCCGCAGATGACAATTTCTTGAAAAGGTAGCCACAAGGATGCATAGTGCTCTCAGAGTTAGGACGTTGAGACAGAAGGGTGCCAACTCCAGTCTCAGAAGCATCAACCTCAAGGATAAAAGGTAATGTAGGCAATGTGCCAACACAGGAGCAGAAACAAAGGCAACCTTGAGACTCTCAAAGGCCTTAATGGACTCTGGAGACCAACTCTGTGGGTTACCGTCCTTCCTTGTCATATCGGTCAGGGGCTTGACCAGAGACGAGAAGTTACGAATAAACTTCCGATAATAGTTGGCAAAGCCAAGAAAACGTGGCAAAGGGCGTAAACTCACGGGTCGGGCCACTGTAGGACTGCTGAAAGTTTCTCAAGTTCCATCGAAAAAACAGAAATAGAAATGACATAACCCGGGAATTTAACCTGTTGATGGAATTCGGACTTTTGCAATTTATAATAAAGATAGTTCTCTCTTAGTTTCTGAAGCACACGACAGACATCTGTGTGATGGCTCTCCAGGGACTTGAAAAATATAAGGATATCATTGAGATAAACCACCACACATAACTGCAACAAATCTCGGAGGACATCGTTAATAAATTCCTGGAAAACTGCCGGGGCATTACAAAGGCCACAAAGCATTATGAGGTACTCATAATGGCTTGTTCTGGTATTAAACTCAGTTTTTCTCTCGTCGCCCCCATTTTATCCTCACGAGATTGTATGTGCACCTCTCAAATCAAGCTTCATGAAAACAGTTGCTCCCTTGAGGTGGTCAAATAACGCAATAATCAACAGAATTGGATAGGCATTCTTAATTGTGAATCGATTGAGACCCCTATAATCAATCACCACCACTCTTCTGCTTCACAAAGAAGAAACCAGCACCAGCAGGAGACGAGGATTTTCAGATGAAACCTTGAGAAAGTGCACCTGCAACATACTCCACCATGGCCTTATCCTCCAAGACCGACAAAGTGCAAACCCGGCCACGAGGGGATATGGCACCAGATTGAAGGTCAGTTGCGCAATAATACGATTGGTGTGGAGGCAAACTACAGGCTTGATCTTTGTCAAAAACATCGCTAAAATCGCGGTACTCCTCCAGCAGGGAGGAGAGTGAAGAGGTGCACAGAACCTTGGCTACCTTCTGGAAGCATGTCTTACTGCATTGTGGGGACCAGGAAAGAACCTCAGCATGGAGCCAATCAAAAGAGGGGTTGTGCCTCTGTAACCAAGGTTAACCAATATCCAGCAGAAACTTAGGCAAGAAAATAACTTGGAATTGGATTATCTCATGGTGAAGAACCCCTACGGCCATGGACAATGTAAAAGTCTCATGAGTGACATGGGCAGGCTGTAGAGGTTTTCCGTCAAGAGCCTCATTGGCAAGTGGAGTGTCACGCAGATGCAGAAGCATCGAGTGCTTCGATACAAAGGCAGCATCAATGAACAGGCCTGCAGCTCAACGGAGGACTCAGCCCAAGAAAGGGTAACCAAAACCAGGGGCTTATCCTTCTGGATAATGTCGGACAAAACAATGCCACCTAAGGTCTGTCTGTGACAAGACCACAAGGTCCGGGAGTTCCCTGAACGGGTAGGACAAGACTTAAAAAAGTGACCTGCCTGGCCACAATAAAGGCACAATCTCTCCCTCCTCCTAAGGGTTCTCTCATCCGCAGAGAGACACGAGAAGCCCAAGTGCATGGGTTAACCTTCACTGACTGACTCAGTACCAGGAGGCATGGAAGGTGAGGGAGGCAAGGGTGGGACTTCAAAGCTTGGAGACAAATGTACAGGAGACTTCCGCAAGCGCTCCTTAAAAGAGAGTCTCTCTCTGAGTCTGGAGTCAATGAGGATGGCAAACGTGATCAACTTCTCCAGCTCAGTGGGTATATCTTGGGCTGCTATTTCATCCTTGTTGTTCCAAGCAACCTCTGCTGCCAGACTACGGAGTACAGAATTCAATAGCATAATCGGCAACAGTTCTCGTACTCTGTTTGCTGGACATGAGGCACTTGGTAGCAAAAGTGGAGCATTCGGGAATGTCAAATACCCTTTTAAAAGAAACCACAAACTTAGGGTAACTCAAGACAAAAGGTTTTTGCGTCTCCCATAGAAGGTTTGCCCAGGCCAAGGCTCTCTCAGAAAGCAAAGATATCACAAAACCTACTTTGCTTCTGTCCGTGGGACACCTCTGGGGTAGCATCCCAAAGTATATCTCAACCTGATTGAGAAACCCTCTCTGCGTTGATCTCAATTGCCTCCAAATCACCGGGGAAGCGGAGCGGAACCAGACATGCCCCTTATAGATGTAATACTCAAGGCAGGTGCCTGTACAGAGACTGGAGCAGCAGCAGGGATGGCCTGCAACACAGGTTCTACCAGAGAGGCCACAGGGGGAGATTCCAGGTGAACCGTGCAACTCAGGAGCGTTTGTAACACCATGGCAAACTGATCCATGCAGTGATCCTGCTCATCCAATCTGAAAAAAATATTACCAACAAGTGGATTGACTGCATCTTCTGAATTCATGGCCTACGCCTACTGTCAGAAACCATGAATCAGACCGAGAAAGAAGTACAGTTAAATCACACTTGTTTAATAATAAAATTAAATAGAACAAATATAGTCAAAACATAGCCAAAGTTCGGTAACCAGAAAGGATAGTCAGACAAGCCAGAAAGTCGGGGATCCAGGAATCAGCGTAGTGGAACAGCAAGCAGGATCTGGAGCCAGAAGGAATGTCAGCTAAACAAGTCTTTAACAGGAACGCAGGAGGTAGTCTCTGTAATGTTGACCAAGGTGAAGGCAGAGATCATCTGGGCTGGACGGCTTAAGTAGACAGGACTGACGAGCAGGATATCATCAACAGGTGAGTCACTGTGGAGAGACAGGAGCTGGCAATTAGCCGACAGCTGAGCGGCCAGCTCAGAGTAGCAAGGGCTGAGCCCAGCCTTGACAACACTACATGTATTGAACTGATGCTGATTGTACACAACAGCTTGTCAGGCTATACTATACTACAGAAAAATGGCAACTGATCATACACAGGATGTCAACTCACTGTGACCAAAACTAAACCAGGTAATGTAAGATAGCTTCAGCTCTGCTCTCTACCTGCAGGAAAGATTCCTCAGATGCGTTTCACCCCTAGTGGGCTTAATAAATGAGGCCTCAAGACAATGCTGGATTCGCTGGGTCAGTGAGTATGTTTATGTTAATACAGTGGTGTGAAAAAGTGTTTGCCCCCTTCCTCATTTCCTGTTTCGGAACATCAAACCAATTTAAACAATAGTCAAGGACAACACAAGTAAACACAAAATGCAATTTGTAAATGAAGGTGTTTATTATTAAAGGTGAAAAAAAATCCAAACCATCATGGCCCTGTGTGAAAAAGTGATTGCCCCCCTTGTTAAAACATACTATAACTGTGGTTGTCCACACCTGAGTTCAATTTCTCTAGCCACACCCAGGCCTGATTATTGCCACACCTGTTCACAATCAAGGCATCACTTAAATAGGAGCTGCTTGACACAGTAAGGTCCACCAGAAGATCCTTAAAAGCTACACATCATGCCGAGACCCAAAGAAATTCAGGAACAATTGAGAAAGAAAGTAATTGAGATCTATCAGTCTGGAAAGGGTTATAAAGCCATTTCCAAAGCTTTGGGAATCCAGCGAACCACAGTGAGAGCCATTATCCACAAATGGCGAAGACATGGAACAGTGGTGAACCTTCCCAGGAGTGGCCGGCCGCCCAAAATTACCCCAAGAGCGCAGCGACGACTCATCCAAGAGGTCACAAAAGACCCCACAACAACGTCCAAGGAACTGCAGGCCTCACTTGCCTCAGTTAAGGTCAGCGTTCATGCCTCCACCATCAGGAAAAGACTGGGCAAAAATGGCCTGCATGGCAGAGTTCCAAGGAGAAAACCACTGCTGAGCAAAAAGAACATCAAAGCTCGTCTCAATTTCTCCACAACACATCTTGATGATCCCCAAGACTTTTGGGACAACATTCTGTGGACCGATGAGACAAAAGTGGAACTCTTTGGAAGGTGTGTGTCCAAGTATATCTGGCGTAGAAGGAACACTGCATTTCATAAAAGAACATTATACCAACAGTAAAATATGGTGGTGGTAGTGTGATGGTCTGGGGCTGTTTTGCTGCTTCAGGACCTGGAAGACTTGCCGTGATAAAAGGAACTATGAATTCTGCTGTCTACCAAGAGATCCTGAAGGAGAATGTCTGACCATCTGTTCGTGTACTCAAGCTGAAACGAACTTGGGTTCTGCAGCAGGACAATGATCCTAAACACACCAGCAAGTCCACCACCGAATGGCTGAAGAAAAACAAAATGAAGACTTTGGAGTGGCCTAGCCAAAGTCCTGACCTGAATCCTATTGAGATGTTGTGGTATGACCTTAAAAAGGCCGTTCATGCTCAAAAACCCTCTAATGTAACTGAATTAGGACAATTCTGCAAAGATGAGTGGGCCAAAATTCCTCCAGGACGCTGTAAAAGCCTCATTGCACGTTATCGCAAACGCTTGGTTGCAGTTGTTGCTGCTAAGGGTGGCCCAACCAGTTATTTAGGTTTAGGGGGCAATCACTTTTTCACACAGGGTCATGATGGTTTGGATTTTTTTTTCACCTTTAATAATAAACACCTTCATTTACAAATTGCAAAAAAGTTTACTTGTGTTGTCCTTGACTATTGTTTAAATTGGTTTGATGTTCCGAAACACTTAAGTGTGACAAACATGCAAAGGAACAGGAAATGAGGAAGGGGGCAAACACTTTTTCACACCACTGTACCAGCAATGACAAAAGTAAGGTAAGAAAACACACACATACGGAGACTGTGGGGAAGGGGTCTGTATTGGAGGGAATGGGGTCTCTACTGAGAAAAAACTGGGTGGAAGGGGTCTGTATTGAGCAGTTGCGGTGGGATGGGTATCTGTAGTGGGGGACTGTAATGATGGGGTGGCCTGTGCTGAGGGAGGTTTAGGGCTATGGGTGGAAATCTGTACTGGGTAGGGAATCTGAACTATTGAAGGAGATCTGTACTTTGGGGAGTTTGGGTTTGGGGGTGGGGGGGAAAGTGTACTGGGAGGAAGGAATACATTTTGATTGTACCATTTACACTAGCCTGTGCAGTACTTTGGCCCACTGAACTGTTTGTATTATGCATATCCTACCCCTGTACTCTGTGCAGTAACCACTCCTGACCCCTTTACTCTGTTTGTAACACACTCCTGGCCACTGCACTCTGTACATCATGCACTCCTGAACCCTGCATCCTGTGCATTAACTAGTTGCTGACCGCCGGCCGTCAAATGACGGCCAGGCGGCGCACCTATTGTGGCGGGAGGCCGTCATATGACGGGCCTCCCGTTTAAACAGGGATGCGCTTGATCGTGCGCGCGCATCCCTGTTTCTTCGGTGGCGGCGTGTCACGGAGACACCGCTCGCCACCGAAGGGGGTGAACAGCCATTCGTTATGGCTGTTTACCACGTGATCGGCCGTGATGAAGTCACGGCCGATCACAGATGGTCACACCCCGAACGTACACGGCGCATGCGCGCGATCGCGAGCGCGCTGCGCGTGCACGTCGGTGGCGGCGTGTTCCCCGGGAACACTGCTCGTCACCGACGCTGGTAAACAGCCATTGGCCGGCTGTTTACCCACGTGATCGGCTGTGATCCTTTCACAGCCGATCACAAAAATGTAAACAAACTGCGGTAACGGGATGTTACCGGGTTCTCCTCCTCACACCGATCGCGTGTGAGGAGGAGATTGCAGTAACATCTCGTTACCGCCTACAGTACACATCAAGCACACTGATTGCCCCCCAATTAAAGAGGACCTGTCACCACCCCTCATAGTACCTGTCAATCACAGTCCATCAGAGTACCTGTCACAGTCCATCAGAGTATTTGAGTACCTGTCACAGCACATCAGAGTACCCGAGTACCTGTCACACAGCCCCATCAGAGTACCTGTCAGCCCATCAGAGTACCCGAGTACCTGTCACAGTTCATCAGAGTACCCGAGTACCTGTCACAGCCCTCAGAGTACCCGAGTACCTGTCACAGCCCATCAGAGTACCCGAGTACTATCACGGCACATCAGAGAACCCGAGTACCTGTCACGGCACATCAGAGTACCCGAGTACCTGTCACGGCACATCAGGGTACCCGAGTACCTGTCACGGCCCATCAGAGTACCCGAGTACCTGTCACGGCCCATCAGGGTACCCGAGTACCTGTCACAGCCCATCAGAGTACCCGAGTACCTGTCACGGCACATCAGAGTACCCGAGTACCTGTCACGGCACATCAGAGTACCCGAGTACCTGTCACGGCACATCAGGGTACCCGAGTACCTGTCACGGCCCATCAGGGTACCCGAGTAAACCTGTCACGGCCCATCAGAGTACCAGAGTAACCTGTCACAGTCCCATTAGAGTAC